>NC_136266.1:181973839-182093839 GCF_964187855.1 Myxine glutinosa | reverse complement strand
GCGTCCTGCAGAAATATTTGGGGGACAGAGCACAGACAGAACAGGGGGAGCTAGGCCGGAGAGGAGTCGGTAGAAGACAGAAAGACCACCAACTTGCCTGCTGTGTGAGAGAGAGAAAGGCCCTCAGAATCAGTTTTATCGTAGGATATTTCAGTGATTCTGAATGCTTTGGTTTCAACCGCGGGAAGCCGGGCTAGGTGTGAGGCAGAAGCACCAGCCCAGAGGGGAGAGCAATATTCCATTGAGCTGTGGATGAAAGCTTTGTATGTGGTGAGGAGCTCAGAAGTGCCCAGAAAGGACTTCGCGCGATGGAGGATGTGCAATCAGCGACTGATTTTGGAGGCCAGCTTGGAATGTGGTTTTCCCAGGAAAGATCATGGCAGATAGTGAAACCCAAAACCTTGAGTGACAGAACTTCTTCAAAAGGATTATTCAGAAAGTACATGAGCGGGTTGTCCAGACGGTCTTTTCGGAGAGACAAAGTGACAGTGTGAGATTTGTCAGGATTGAAAGACATGTTTCCACTTGTTTGACCAGTTTGTGATTTTATCCAGATCTGCAGAGAGTGAAGAGGCTGCTGCTTGCCGATCTGAGGGTTGGGATATGGAGCGGCAGAGAGTGGAGTCATCAGCAAAGAGATAGAGAGGATTTTTCAGAGAGTCGGAGAGATCAATAATGAAGACCAGAAAAAGCACAGGGCCCAGAACACTGCATTGAGGAACTCCAGCCTGAACAGGAAGAGGAGATGAGAGAAACCCATTCAGGGCCACACGTTGACTACGACTAGAGAGGAAGTCTGCAAGCCATGTGTGAAGGTTTCCATGGATACCATAGGAGGAGAGTTTGGTGAGCAGAGCTGGGTGCCAGACCATATCGAAGGCACAAGATATGTCAAGGGAGACAGCTCTGATTTCCTGTTTGGCATTGAGCACCTCCATCCATTATTGAGACAGCAGAAGCAGCATGTCCAGAGTAGAATAACCTGGTCTGAATCCAAATTGATGATCCGAGATCAAGCCATTGGAGAAGAGGAAGGATTTGAAGTCAGAAGCGATGATCGATTCTATGACCTTGCTGATTATTGGGAGCAGGCTGATTGGTCTGTAGTTGCAAGGATCTGTTTTTGCACGTTTTTTGTGCACAGCGGTAATGTTGGCTGATTTCCAAGCAGATGGAAGATGACCTTGAGCAAAAGAGAGGGTGAAGAGAACTGAGAGAGGGTGAGTTGGAGCAGTAGAGCAGGATTTTAGGACCCGTGGGCTGATGCCGTCTGGTCCAGTTGCAGAATCAGAGTCGAGGTTTGACAAAAACTTCTCCACCTTGTCAGGAGAGAAGGACACAGAGTCCAGGAGCAGCTGGGTTCGACTGGGTAAGGTGGGTACAGAGAGAGACTGGTTTTGGACACAAGCGTTTTGAGGGAAACACAGAGTTGAGGCATTCAGCTTTTTCACGTACGGATTCAGCTGTGTAGCCGTTTGAGGTAAGGGAGTAGATGGAGGGGGAACAAACACCAGAAACAGATTTTACCAGACGCCACCAGGATTTGGAAGAGGGAGACAGGTTTGAGAGTTCATTCTTGAGAGTGGAGAGCTATTGTTTCCTGGTTCTCCTGAGGGTAGACACACACTTGTTCTGAGGTTTGTGAAAGGAACTGAGATTGCCTTCAGTTGGATTTGCCTTCCAAGAGGCAAAGGCAAGTTGTTTCAGGGCAACTACCTCACCACAAGATTCAGTGTACCATGGACGGGAGGAATGGGATGACAACTGAAGACGAGATGAGACGAGACGAGATGGGATAAATCTGTGCATGAGAGAGAGCAGTTTACTTTGGAAGAATTCCCAGGAAGAGTTGATGTCAGAGGCTGTAGAGATGGGAGACCAGTCCAGATGATTGATGGCTGCTTGAAGACCATGCCAGTCAGCCTGAGTGAAATGCCAGACTCGTCGGCGCTGAGGAGGCTCTCTGAGAATGGCCAGTGAGATGTCGACTTTAACAAGCACATGATCAGAAGAAGCGATTGGAACAGAAGAAGAGCAGCAGACATTTGCAGGGAAGTTTGTCGTAACCAAGTCTAGAAGAGAAGATGCTCCGTTGACTGAGATCCGGGTCGGGAAATTGACAGATTGTGTCAGTCCCAATGAGTCGCAGAAGTCCTTTGCTGAGATGCCATGGCTGGTGAGAGAGGTACCCACATCCAACCAGCTGGCATGATGACAATTGAAGTCACCACATATGAGGAAGAGAGAGTTGGGATGAGTGGATAGAAGTTGGTCCATGTTGTCAGACAGCGAAATGTAAATGGAGTCATCACTGTTTGGAGGAGGGTACAGAACACATATGAACAAAAGTTGGGAGCGGAGAGGAAGCCGTAGCCAGAGGTACTCCTGGGGGTGGGGTGGAGAGAGGGCAGTGCAAGGAGAGTGAGGAAGAGAGTTTTTGATAAAGATAGCCACCCCACCACCAGGATGAGGCTCAGGTCTATCATACCGGAGGAGGGAGTAACCAGGGAGAGATATTAAGGAATCAGAGATATCTTGAAGGAGGAAAGTTTCTGTTGAGCAGATCAAGTCTGGATTGTCAGAAGCAACCTGTATGGAGAGATCTATCAGGTTTGAGCGAAGGCCCCGGATGTTTGAGGTCCATACCGTTAAGGAAGAGGGAGGGGGAACACCAGGTAAAGGACAGGGGAGGAAAGGGGTCGGGTAAGATGAGGGGTCAGAGGGGGAGGTAGGGAGAGCTGTTGATCGTGTGTCAGAGATTGCAGAAGAGTTAGGAGCAAGGGAAGCATGAGGAGGACAAAAGCTTTGATGGTGATGGGATGAGGGACAGTGAGGAGTTGTTTGCAGGGGGCCAGAGCAAAGTCAAAGGTTGGAGGAGGTTGAGGTATGAGATAGAAGTGAGAGGAAGTGGGGAGGAGGCAGTTTTGAGGAGGAGGGGGGAGGAGGAGAATTGGAGAAAGATGGTAGGGGTGGGGGAGATTTGAAGGGTAGGGGGAATGGGGGAGATTTTAAGGGGAGGAGCAAAAGGGGAAATTTTGAGGGGAGGGGTGAGAAGGAAAATTTGGAGGGGAGGGGTGAGGGGGGAGTTTCGGAGGGGAGGGGTGAGGTGGGAGGTGGGAGTTTATGAGGAGAGTGGCGAGGGGGGAGTTTAGGAGGGGAGAGGCAAGGAGGGAGGATTGAAAGGGAGGGGTGAGGGGGAGTTTTTAAGGGGAGCGGTGGGGGTAGTTTTGAAGGGGAGGGGCGAGGGGGGAGTTTTGAAGGGAAGGGGTGAGGGGGGAAGTTTTTAAGTGGAAGGGGGCGATGGCGGTTTGGAAGGGGGAGGGGGGGGTTTGGAAGGGGGAGGGGGAGATTTGAAGGGGAGGGGCAAGGGGGAGATTTGGAGGGGAGGGGCATGGGGGGAATTCAGGAGGGGAGGGGCGATGGAGTTTAGGAGGGGAGGGGTGAGAGGGAGTTTAGGAGGGGAGGGGTGAGAGGGGGTTTAGGAGGGGAGGTGTGAGAGGGGAGTTTACGAGGGGAGGTGTGAGGAGGGAGTTTAGGAGGGGAAGAGTGAGGGGGGAGTTAAGGAGGGGAGGGGTGAGGGGGGAGTTTAGAAAGTGGATGATTAATGAAAAACAAACATTTATTACAAACTGGGTTTGTTGTGATTTTCAAGTCAGAGATCCGTCTGAAAACGATAGAGGAGAAGTGGAATGAAGGTGAGTTTAGAGAATGTGGAGAGGAGGCACTGAGAGATTTAAAAAAAATTTGAAGTGGAATTAATTGAAGAGGAAATTGATAAAAGCCTTTTCAATAGGAAGAAAAACAGCGTGTTGTAAAGGTGAGTATCGGCTGGAGAGGCAGAAGAAAACGGAGATAAAGGGGGTGGGGCGAGACAACAGCACTTGGTCCGCGAGGAGAGAAGGAAATATAAGTAATTATTATTATTATTATTTTTTGTATTTAAAACGTTCGACAAATGGTAAAATATTCGGGGGTTTTCGGGGGGAGAAGAGAAAATCAAAGAAAAAAACAATACAGCGAAGGAAAGACCTTAAGTTTACAAAATACCGATGTGGGGAGGGAAGCCGAGAGGGACCAGGCCGCGCATGTGGTACAAACAGAAAACGATTAATTACACACAAGTTTGCACGAATTACAAACCAAAACCTAAGTAGAAACACACAGTAAAACATGTAGTATAATAACGAGTGGAAATGTGACAAAGACACGAATGGGAAAATACTTAAACTTTGATGACGTGGAGAGCTCGAAGGACGCTTCCTCGCCCGAGGAACCAGAAGCGGAAGTCCCAATTCCTAATCTTCATTAATGAATGATCTCACGGACTCTCTGGAAAATCCTCTTTATCTCTGCTGACCACTCAACTCTCTGCTGTGACTTCCCACATCCTTATGACAGACAGGTAGCAGCCTGTTCCTCCTCGTCAGACTTTGAAAAAAATAAAATCACAAACTGATCAAACAAATAATCCCATAAACACACACACACACACACACACACACACACACACACACACACACACACACACACACACACACACACACACACACACACACCTCTTTCCCCAATCACTGACCTCCCCCTCTCTCCCTCCACACTCCACTCCTCTCCCTTCACACTCCACTCCTCTCCCTCCACACTCCACTCCTCTCCCCCACCCTCGAGGCACTCACCCCTACCTCCACCACACTCCCTCTTCTCTGCCTCCCCCCAAACCACCCACCCTCTATTCTATCTCTTCTCTTCCTCCTCCCAGCCCTCCCTCTCCTCTTCCTTATGTCCCGCTCTCCCCGCTAGCCTTAATACATTAACGTCATGCTTATTCAGCTTACAACAATCAATTATGCTTTTCACAAATATCACTAAATTCTTTGACAAAAATCACTGTTCAAAAGCCACTCAGTTCGACCCTCATGACGCTCGCGCAAATACGCTCCTCAACTCGCACACTCAGACCTCGACTTCCACGATCCATATACACGTTTTTGAAAACTGCCACGCCTCGCACTCTCGGTCCGCCAGGTCCTTGCCATGCAGGGCTGAACCACCAATGAAAACCGAACCGTGTCCACAGGCACGAGGACCAAACGTAGTCCGAACGGCCGATTCACTCCACCGTCCCGCGGGCCGAGCCGAGACGACCATGGCGTTATCATGCTGAATTCAGCTAAAGCTGGTAACTTTTTCTTCTTTACAACAGCTTCACCTCAATGAAAGCAGACACTTTGCTTCTCTTCTTTTTTAACTCACATCTTCAATAGCCCACATGATCAGAAAGTCAAAGACAGTTACAAACAGAGATGGATGGACTGGTCGATAACAATGGAATACAATTTATAGGTTCGATCAGAATGAAGAACTAAGCAACATTCCAATGAAGTCTTGCTCTTCCATGAGCCTGAGGTTTGTCCATGAAAAAGTATCCTATTCTTCTGCAACTGGTATCTATTAAGGCAGCATTCTTTAACCGTCCAATAGCGCTTACCTTTGAATTTTCCAATCTGGGTTTGATTCTTAGCTTAACTAGGAACATTGGTGTTTTGAAGGTAGGGCACTGCATCACAAAAAACACCATGGATGGATGTCAAGCTGGAGACCCATCTGCTAGCATTAGCATGTTGGTCTGTTGGCATCTCAGTGTGACATAAAGGGGTTTGTTGGCATCTCGATGTGACATAAAGGGGTATGATGGCACCTCAATGTGACAAAGGGGTCTGTTGGCATCTCGATGTGACATGAAGGGGTCTGTTGGCATCTGAATGTGACATAAAGGGGTTTGTTGGCATCTGAATGTGACATAAAGGGGTTTCTTGGCATCTGAATGTGACATAAAGGGGTCTGTTGGCATCTGAATGTGACAGAAAGGGGTCTGTTGGCATCTGCATGTGACATAAAGGGGTCTGTTGGCATCTACATGTGACATAAAGGGGTCTGTTGGCATCTGAATGTGACATAAAGGGGTCTGTTGGCATCTGAATGTGACATAAAGGGGTCTGTTGGCATCTCAGTGTGGTTGCTGAACCAGCACAAATCCTACAATATGAGTAAATTCATGTATCCATGCACGCAGGTGTTTTATGTTATATGCAACGGCCGTCTTCACGTATGAAAGACGACCATAACATTCTTGAAACAATATTATTCTGTCATCCTTAACGACTTCACTATTTGAAATAAACGAACATACAACTTTGCTGCCAGGTCCACCCCAAGTCACAAACTTCCTTATTCTTTCAACAGACACATTGCAGCTGCACATCTTCAGAAAAATCATCAACTCATAAAACCAGACTTCGTGACGTCATGGTTAGAGCGTCTGCTCCGAGTCTGGGATATGTACGACTCAAACCCTGGCGTACCAAAGACTTCTAAAATGGTACGTGCTGCTGCCCTGCTTGTTGGTCAGCATTTAAAAGGTCAGGAGCACGACCAATTCACATAGATTGGCATCCATGGGGAGGAGGAAATTGCTCCTTAGTAAATGCCCTGCTGAGTGCGGTGGTCACAAATAAATGGGTTAGAAATGTCAGCACAAGTATTTAAGTCTCAGTATAATATATAAATATTCATTAAATTTCATATCCTTTTTGAACTTGGCATACACTGTGGCAAGTTTTTATTTATTTATTACTCCAATAAGTTTTCCTGTAGCTTTGCCTGGTCATTGCAGGACGAAAGGTTGATAGAGGTTGAGATTGTGATTCATGATTACTCAGCTGTTACCTTTCCCCACCAAAACATTATCTTTACGAGCCAGGAGGGCTCAAAGAAAAAAAAGAAAAAGAAAAAAAAACCACCGACACACACCACACACGTCAAATGTGTTCAGGTAAAAAGAGATTAGCCGTGAAATGCTACATCTTCTTGATTAAAATGAGGTTGTGGTTTTCTTCGGAATCGGAGATATTGCAGAAAACACTGCCAAAGGTCAAAGGGACGAGGTAGGATGTTTGGGAAATTCTTCCATTAAAAGTTTATACATTGAAATCAAATATCCTGTGAAATGAAGAAAGACAACCGATTGGTTTGAGAACTGCTCCAGTACAACAACGGCATTCCATAAAAATAGAGATAAAAGCAGTTTGAAGGTACCATAGGGGCTCAAATCATGGGATAAGAGAGCTGCGAAGGTGCAAACAATGTACCTGAAGAGGTTGTGATCAAGGAAAATGGCAGGAATAACAAACAGCATGGAAGGGGATGGCATTGTGAAGGAACCACAGGGGATCAAATCATGGGATAAGAGAGCTGCGAAGGTGCAAACAATGTACCTGAAGAGGTTGTGATCAAGGAAAATGGCAGGAATAACAAACAGCATGGAAGGGGATGGCATTGTGAAGGAACCACAGGGGCTCAAATCATGGGATAAGAGAGCTGCGAAGGTGCAAACAATGTACCTGAAGAGGTTGTGATCAAGGAAAATGGCAGGAATAACAAACAGCATGGTAGGGGATGGCATTGTGAAGGAACCACAGGGGCTCAAATCATGGGATAAGAGAGCTGCGAAGGTGCAAACAATGTACCTGAAGAGGTTGTGATCAAGGAAAATGGCAGGAATAACAAACAGCATGGAAGGGGATGGCATTGTGAAGGAACCACAGGGGCTCAAATCATGGGATAAGAGAGCTGCGAAGGTGCAAACAATGTACCTGAAGAGGTTGTGATCAAGGAAAATGCCAGGAATAACAAACAGCATGGAAGGGGATGGCATTGTGAAGGTACCATAGGGGCTCAAATCATGGGATAAGAGAGCTGCGAAGGTGCAAACAATGTACCTGAAGAGGTTGTGATCAAGGAAAATGGCAGGAATAACAAACAGCATGGAAGGGGATGGCATTGTGAAGGTACCACAGGGGCTCAAATCATGGGATAAGAGAGCTGCGAAGGTGCAAACAATGTACCTGAAGAGGTTGTGATCAAGGAAAATGCCAGGAATAACAAACAGCATGGAAGGGGATGGCATTGTGAAGGAACCACAGGGGCTCAAATCATGGGATAAGAGAGCTGCGAAGGTGCAAACAATGTACCTGAAGAGGTTGTGATCAAGGAAAATGGCAGGAATAACAAACAGCATGGAAGGGGATGGCATTGTGAAGGTACCACAGGGGCTCAAATCATGGGATAAGAGAGCTGCGAAGGTGCAAACAATGTACCTGAAGAGGTTGTGATCAAGGAAAATGGCAGGAATAACAAACAGCATGGAAGGGGATGGCATTGTGAAGGAACCACAGGGGCTCAAATCATGGGATAAGAGAGCTGCGAAGGTGCAAACAATGTACCTGAAGAGGTTGTGATCAAGGAAAATGCCAGGAATAACAAACAGCATGGAAGGGGATGGCATTGTGAAGGAACCACAGGGGCTCAAATCATGGGATAAGAGAGCTGCGAAGGTGCAAACAATGTACCTGAAGAGGTTGTGATCAAGGAAAATGCCAGGAATAACAAACAGCATGGAAGGGGATGGCATTGGACATGAAAATACGTTGGATTGGGAAATTTGAAGGTCTAAAAAAAGGCATTTGTGAGTGGGAAAAACAGGGAAAGTGGAAAAACATAATTGAGCGAGGCAGAAGGTGTGGACGTGAGGAAGGAAAAGAGGGGTTATAGCTACAGTACCTATTCCAACAGGTGTCAGGTGAGAAAAGAACACAATCAAGGCAAAGAGAGCGATTGGGTGATGATTTGGGTTGATGACCTCATCAACTCACACCTGTATCATCTATTTGACAATCGCATCAAATTGCATGCAACTCGAGGCACCTTGTCCACAAATTACAAATGGCACCATAGCTGCTGCCCTGCATGGGGTTCTCATAACGATTACGTGACCATCCCACAAGGGTAAAATAAGGTCAGTTTCAAAGTATTTCCAGAAGGAAGTGCTGATGTGCATTATGGAGTCCCTTCAAGCCAAGCTCCTCCCATCGCAATGAGGGTTTATTTAACTCCAGATCAGAGAGGCCCAGAATAAGAGGTGGCCATCCAAACCCAATATCAAGCACCGTAGCAGGTGAGTGATTTGTTCTTTTACTTTACACCAATAATAAAGCAATATGAATACAGTTATATTTTGTAGCAGTGAATAATACCCACAATTCTTACTCAATGTAGTTCGCAGAGTATTATCGCTATTCAAATCTAGAATGCAGGAAGAAGACGTACTTCTTCTTCGTTCGTATACAGCGCAAAGTTGCGGGGTGGCATCATTGGCCGAGTGTGTGGCTGTGCCGCTGATGCATTGCGGGATGGCATCATTGGCCGAGTGTGTGGCTGTGCCGCTGATGCATTGCGGGATGGCATCATTGGCCGAGTGTATGGCTGTGCCGCTGATGCATTGCGGGATGGCATCATTGGCCGAGTGTGTGGCTGTGCCGCTGATGCATTGTGGGATGGCATCATTGGCCGAGTGTATGGCTGTGCCGCTGATGCATTGCAGGATGGCATGATTGGCCGAGTGTGTGGCTGTGCCGCTGATGCATTGCGGGATGGCATCATTGGCCGAATGTATGGCTGTACCGCTGATGCATTGCGGGACGGCATCATTGGCCGAGTGTATGGCTGTGCCGCTGATGCATTGCAGGATGGCATCATTGGCCGAGTGTGTGGCTGTACCGCTGATGCATTGCGGGACGGCATCATTGGCCAAGTGTATGGCTGTGCCGCTGATGCATTGCGGGATGGCATCATTGGCCGAGTGTATGGCTGTGCCGCGGATGCATTGCGGGATGGCATCATTGGCCGAGTGTGTGGCTGTGCCGCTGATGCATTGCGGGATGGCATCATTGGCCGAGTGTGTGGCTGTGCCGCTGATGCATTGCGGGATGGCATCATTGGCCGAGTGTGTGGCTGTGCCGCTGATGCATTGCGGGATGGCATCATTGGCCGAGTGTATGGATGTACCGCTGATGCATTGCGGGATGGCATCATTGGCCCAGTGTGTGGCTGTGCCGCTGATGCATTGCGGGATGGCATCATTGGCCGAGTGTATGGCTGTGCCGCGGATGCCATGCCCTCTGCTGGTTAGAGCAGGAATTTGGCCGTGCTGCTGGCAATAGCTCACCGACTCTTCATGTGAAAGATGCCATGGGATCTTTAACGTTCACGAATGAATTCCGGCAGACGGGACGCCCGTTGAATAATAATTCGAGGGACGGAACATTCAAACCTTGCATGGGACGGAACATTGATCTCGTTAGATGCTCGTCAGAGTACGTACACTTATTTAAAATGCACGTACTCTGAGGCCTTCCTGTCAGGCCAGAGGACATACCGATAGTGAAGGATTTGTTTTTTTTTATTGTTTTTTTTTTTGTATACAGAGTCGAGGCTCGTGAAAGAGCTAACATTTATCAAACAAACAAGTAAACAAAGTATATAAAAATGGGAGCGGTCGACAAGATGGGGAGAGAAGGGGAGGAAGCACACAAACACAACATTTGAGGGCAGGGACATCGGGAGATGTGTGGGAGGCAGAGGGCCTGGGGGGAGGCAGGATAGGTATAAAACGCAAGGACACCAAGGACTTCCAGGAAAGAAGACAAAAGTCACCTCAAAAAAGTGGATGTGGGGTGAAATTAGCGGGGGTAGAAAAGATCAAGGTTTTGGATTGGGGAAGATAAGAGATGGTGGTGAACAGCCGTTTTAAAGACCTGGAGGGAGGAGTGGGATTGAAGAGAGTGAGGGAGTTTGTTCCAGAGGTGGGAGAAAAGAGGAATGAAGGAGTGAAGGTGAGCAGAGAGTCTTGATTTTGGCAGTTTAACCATAAGAGGGTTGCAGGCAGATCTTGTGCGACCTGCAGGAATATTTGGGGGACAGAGCCCAGAGAGAGCTGGGGGAGCAAGGCCGGAGAGGAGTCGGTAGAAGACGGAAAGACCACCAACCTGCCTGCGGTGAGTGAGTGAAAGGCCCTCACTCAGGGATAGCGTCATCACGGGAGATTCCAATGATTCTGAAATTGTCCTTTTACAATCCTTTTACAATCCTTTACTTTTACAATCCTGTCAATTGTCCTTTTACAGTGGTATAATTTCTCATGTGTGCTATATCCTTTCCTCATGCAACAAAACTTGATTATAGGAGGACATTTGGCCCATCAAGTCCACATTTTATCCACACCCCATTAATTTATTTATCTTTTATGTATATTTTATGGCATTTAGCCAGGGCACTGACCCACATGACTTCCTTTTTTGACAGATTATGTGGGTTAGCTGAGTCCACGCGTTAAATGTTTCCGGGACAGATGGGTTTATGTTCGGGATTCGGGACGTACGCTCTGGGATTCCGAGCCTCCCTGTTGGCAGTTTTAGTCGAATTTGACTCTAAAGGAGAATAGCTCTACGAGCAGACAACCTAGAGGCATGCTTGCCACCAACCAAATTATCTTGTTCTCTCATCTGACAACACCGAGCCTTCCACAATGCTCAAGCACGAGCCGGGCTCAACTCTGCTTCACTTCTGAAATCTACAAAGATCAAGTGCGGTGCCCCAAGTAGATTAGAGGAAGAATATGTAATTCGTTCAACATGCCAGCAACAATGCGTCAACCCTATGTCAAATACTTATTTGTGGGACATCTTCTGTCCACCGAGTAATGCTAACAGTTTAACACCAAGCTTAATTTCCATCTATATAATAATAGCGTAAGGACTCGACTTTGTTATCCCTTTTACGCCGCACCCAGTGACCCGATGCCCACGGCACTAATGGATTTACGATCTACGAACCGCGCTCTTTGTTTATCACGTACAGCCATACTCGAAAAATCTGAATTAGCCGACGTTGGGGCCCAAAAGCATCCGATTAACTGCCGATACGACGCCATCTTACGACGCCATCGTATTGGCGTCTGCTGGGCGAAGGCGAAGCAAGCCGTCCGCTGATTGGACAGTCGAAGGCGACAGCAAGCCGTCCACTGAGTGGACAATCCCAGAGTGGTGCTATGCCGATTCCTATTACGAATCCATTCATTTTTCAAAAGTATATCGTTGCGTTGTCATTTAAGTCGATTGCAATAAATATGTTGTTCATATCCACACTCTTCATTCTCATCTTTCTTCCTAACTCTTACTCGGACAAGCAAATCCCCTATGCCATCCATAATGCAATGGTACACTCTATCCATACACCACATCCTCCCTTCCGTGGATGTTCCACGGGTTTCGGCTAGTCTAAGGAATAACACTACGACATAGCAGCTTGACCTGTGTGGCAGAAACATGACAGTGTCATTTAAAGTAAAAGTTCCTGTTTTCTGTTCTACTTAACCATAAAAAAAGACGTAACATGTTTGAAAAATACATGACCACACAGCTCACAGTCGAGCGCCCCACTTATCCGTCAATTAATAACCAGAGGACTTTATGGAGGTGTCCCTCTCAAGTACGAACTGGGATCAACTCCGGTTAAAGGTGCAAAGTTCACTTGGAATATCACAAATTTTCAATTAACATAATCGGTGGTGTAATGGTTAGAGTATCTGGTCTGAGTCTGGGATGTCGGCAATTGAAATCCTTGTTGAGTCATACCAAAGACTTTAAAAATGGTACGTGCTGCTTCCCTACTTGTCAGTCAGCATTTAAAAGGATAAGAGCACGGACAATCCCCATAGGTTGGCATCCATGGGCAGGAGGAAATTCCTCCTTAGCAAATGTCCTGCTGAGTGGGGTGAAAGGCAGCACCGTCGTTGTGGTGTCGCTAGTATACGGAGTGCCCTGGGAAGTGATGTCACTTCCTCCAAGCTCAGTGGCTTTGTTTGTCTGTTTTGTCCAAAAAAAAACAAAAAAAAAACAGTTTTGTGAAATTATTGGCACAATGGCACCATGCCTGATAATGGTAGTTTATATAAAGGAAGTCTGGGGTAGTTATATCCTGATGTTTCATCTGGGCTGGTAGGAAGACCTAGAGGTATGAGCACTCACCTCGGAGGTTACTAGTCTGGGTTTGAATCGTGGCCCAGCTATAAACTATCACCTTGGTGTTTTGCAGGTATGACAAGGCATCAATGCGTGCATCATCCCATGGATGGACATTACACCGGGTGTCCCATCCTCTAGCATTAGTTGGTGGATGTTAAAGATCCCTGGGCATTCTTCACAAGGAGCAGGCGAGCTATTGCCGGAGTTAAACGAGGAAATTTAACCACCAAAAGTTTATATCAAAACCTTTGATAAAGTTTTCATTCCTAACTTCGTTGCATAAAAAACAAACATATGCAATTTCAGTTTAGATTGGAACCTTGATTATGAAATCTCTTTAGGACAGTGGACTTAGACATGTTATTTTAAATGAAATGCATTAAAATTTGGTAATTAGGAAGCTTGGATTGAAGTTGGTAGTTAGGAATGTCAAAAGTTGGTAGTTAGGAATGTCAAAAGTTGATAGTTAGGAAGCTTGGGTTGAAATTGGTAGTTAGGAATGTCAAAAGTTGATAGTTAGGAAGCTTGGGTTGAAATTGGTAGTTAGGAATGTCAAAAGTTGATAGTTAGGAAGCTTAGGTTGAAATTGGTAGTTAGGAATGTCAAAAGTTGATAGTTAGGAAGCTTAGGTTGAAATTGGTAGTTAGGAATGTCAAAAGTTTATAGTTAGGAAGCTTGGGTTGAAATTGGTAGTTAGGAATGTCAAAAGTTGGTAGTTAGGGAGCTCGGGTTGAAATTGGTAGTTCGGAATGTCAAAAGTTGATAGTTGGGAAGCTTGGGTTGAAATTGGTAGTTAGGAATGTCAAAAGTTGATAGTTAAGAAGCTTGGGTTGAAATTGGTAGTTAGGAATGTCAGAAGTTGGTAGTTAGGAAGCTTGGATTGAAATTGATAGTTAGGAATGTCAAAAGTTGATAGTTGGGAAGCTTGGGTTGAAATTGGTAGTTAGGAATGTCAAAAGTTGATAGTTAGGAAGATTGGGTTGAAATTGGTAGTTAGGAATGTCAAAAGTTGATAGTTAGGAAGCTTGGGTTGAAATTGGTAGTTAGGAATGTCAAAATTTGATAGTTAGGAAGCTTGGGTTGAAATTGGTAGTTAGGAATGTCAAAAGTTGATAGTTAGGAAGCTTGGGTTGAAATTGGTAGTTAGGAATGTCAAAAGTTGATAGTTAGGAAGCTTGGATTGAAATTGGTAGTTAGGAATGTCAAAAGTTGATAGTTAGGAAGCTTGGGTTGAAATTGGTAGTTAGGAATGTCAAAATTTGATAGTTAGGAAGCTTGGGTTGAAATTGGTAGTTAGGAATGTCAAAAGTTGATAGTTAGGAAGCTTGGGTTGAAATTGGTAGTTAGGAATGTCAAAAGTTGATAGTTAGGAAGCTTGGATTGAAATTGGTAGTTAATAGTTAGGAAGCTTGGGTTGAAATTGGTAGTTAGGAATGTCAAAAGTTGATAGTTAGGAAGCTTGGGTTGAAATTGGTAGTTAGGAATGTCAAAAGTTGATAGTTAGGAAGCTTGGATTGAAATTGGTAGTTAGGAATGTCAAAAGTTGATAGTTAGGAAGCTTGGGTTGAAATTGGTAGTTAGGAATGTCAAAATTTGATAGTTAGGAAGCTTGGGTTGAAATTGGTAGTTAGGAATGTCAAAAGTTGATAGTTGGAAGCTTGGGTTGAAATTGGTAGTTAGGAATGTCAAAAGTTGATAGGTAGGAAGCTTGGTGTTGAAATTGGTAGTTAGGAATGTCAAAAGTTGATAGTTAGGAAGCTTGGGTTGAAATTGGTAGTTAGGAATGTCAAAAGTTGATAGTTGGGAAGCTTGGGTTGAAATTGGTAGTTAGGAATGTCAAAAGTTGATAGTTAGGAAGCTTGGGTTGAAATTGGTAGTTAGGAATGTCAAAAGTTGATAGTTGGGAAGCTTGGGTTGAAATTGGTAGTTAGGAATGTCAAAAGTTGATAGTTAGGAAGCTTGGGTTGAAATTGGTAGTTAGGAATGTCAAAAGTTGATAGTTAGGAAGCTTGGGTTGAAATTGGTAGTTAGGAATGTCAAAAGTTGATAGTTGGGAAGCTTGGGTTGAAATTGGTAGTTAGGAATGTCAAAAGTTGATAGTTAGGAAGCTTGGGTTGAAATTGGTAGTTAGGAATGTCAAAAGTTGATAGTTAGGAAGCTTGGGTTGAAATTGGTAGTTAGGAATGTCAAAAGTTGATAGTTAGGAAGCTTGGGTTGAAATTGGTAGTTAGGAATGTCAAAAGTTGATAGTTAGGAAGCTTGGGTTGAAATTGGTAGTTAGGAATGTCAAAAGTTGATAGTTACGAAGCAACATTTGTGGAGGACTAAAGACAGTAGAGCAGGTCACCACTCGGCACAAGTCTGTGGTGTTTAAGGAAGTTAAGGAAGTTAAGAGCTGGTGTCGGAAGATGATAAAGTGAAGGAGGTGCAGGGACAACGTTGCTCTATAGTACAAGGAGAGGGTGAGGGCCAAGTATGAGGAACCTGGCGAAGAAGCCGAACGTTTGGAAGTAGTACAGAGGTGTTTAGGGGAATTGCACAAGTATTGTGTGGAAGAATATCAGGAAAGGGTACATCGTCAAGGAATAGAAACCAGGTATGGTAGATGGAGGGAGAAGTGAAGGTAGTCGGTAAAGATAAGGAGGTTTGGATGAGGATAGAGAATATTAAGGAAAGAGGAGGACAAACAGATGCAGGGGTAATGCACATGTATTGGAAAAAGAAGAAAGCAGCAAGGACAGCCATGGATAATACGAGGGATGATAAGCAACTGGGTGTGTACAGCAAGTGAGAAGAAGATGGTGGGAAGAAGATGATTTGTATGTATGAGGATGGGAAGGACGTGAAGAGTGAATGGTGATCAAGGGTGGTGATTTGAAGCTAGCAACGGTGAGGTGGGCAGTATCGAAGGTATGTGAAAGCTATTTTAATGAGCTGTTGAACCAGAGAGGAAGCACCAGTGAGCTGGAGCTACCATGTTATGTAGAGGGAAAAGTGGATTAGTGGAGATCACAGAGCAGAAGGTGAGGAAGAGGATGAAGAAGGGCACCAGACATTGATGAGGTACACATGGAGATACTAATTGTAGCAGAAGTTGGAGTCATTTGGATGAAGAGGATGTTGAATCATTGGATGAGAGAGGATTTGAGTCCGGGGGACAGGGATAGGGCTAATTGTGCCAAAATGGAAAAGGGAGGTACAGAAGCATAAACTCTTAAGTCATGTCATGAAGGTACTGGAGAGGATTCTGTATGGGAGGATAAGGAAGATTGTGGAGAGGGAGATAAGGGAAGAACAGGGTTTAGAAAGAGCAGGAGGATGACAGATGGATGTTCACGCTGAGACAGTTGGAGATACAAGGTGAAATGGTATTAGGATTTGTGGATCACAATAAGGACAGTGACACCATCCTGACAGCGATGGTGACGGTGACACCGAGTTGGATGGGATTGCCAGAAGAAGAGGTTAGGTTGTGGAAAGGATGTACGAGGGAAAGAAGGGAAGAGTTTTGGTAGGTTCTAGGATATCAGAGTAGTTCAGCATGAATACCAGGTTTGGGCAGCGAAGCTTTCTCAGCCCAATTATATTTATCATGGTGATACATCTGGTACCAGCAGGAGGGTAAACATGAAGGGTATTCTGGGGAAATTTTTAAATGCAGACAATCGAGCTATTGCAGCGGAGAATAAGCAGGAGATGCAAGAGGTACTGGGGGGAGGCATTCCTTCGACATGCTAGGGCAAATGAAGGAGGAATTTTGGAAACATGGATTTTAGATGAGTACGATGAAATGGAGGTAATGTGGGATGAGCAGCAGAAAAAGAAAAATGAAAGAAAATGAATATCAGGTTAGAGGGGAAGGAGACCAGACAGGTGGAGTGGGCGCGGGAGAGGGCATCTTTGTAGTGCTGTAGGTGGTCCTTGTAGGCTTGGGAGTGAACTGTGAGACCCGTTTTATTGCGGAGTCTTTCAAGTTGGCGAGCACGAGTTTTCATCAGGCGGAGTTCAGGGGTAAACCAGGGAGCAGAATGGGTGAAAGAAACTGTTTTGGTTTTTATAGGCGCAAGCTGGTCAAGGCAGGAGGAGAGAGTGTGGTTGTAGTAGTCAGTGAGGTCAGAAGGGGTGTGGAGGTCAACGAAGGGAGTATATATATATATATCCACGATATCCATTTTTCCGTTCTCCAACATATAGCTTTGTCTTTAAAAACTCAACGTTTCGGCCAGCAACCCAGCGTGCGCTGAGTCTCCACTAGCCTTCATCAAGAGAAGTTCCATTGTTCACCTCCTCCCAGATATATCTGGGGGGAGGGGTGGGCCTATTCTATCAACCAATCACAAAGCTGCGTTGCGAGACCTCGTGACCATGGACCCATGCTCGGCTTATGTTGCAAGTGTTTTGTGCGTGTTTGAGCGGTGTATTGTGTTTTGTTGTCCGTGTTGCCTGTGTCGGCTATGTCCCACTTTGTCTTTGTCCTCCTCCACGCATCGGTGTCTCTCTGGTGTACTTATGCATGAGAGGTCCGTATGCCTGTGGTAACGCCACAGTCTCCTCTGTCAATGGTGCCCGCGTTTGGCCAGTGTGCCAAGCCTCCAGTATTCGCCTCCTGGCCCGGTTCGGGGATGCCGCCAGCACGTTCACATTGTCCCATAGAGGAACATGGCCCGCCCTTATTCCATGCTTGGCGATAGCAGATCTTTCTGGGTGATTACACTCAAAGGCCTTGTGGTGTTCATTAATGCGCTGGCCTAAGGTTCTTCCAGTCTCGCCTATGTATTCTCCACCACAGTCACATGGAATGGTGTATACCACACCTGTGCAATCGTTCTTCAGTCTTTTGTCTTTGACCTTGGTCAGTGCACGTCTCAAGGTGTATATAGGTTGGTAGTTGACCCTCACCCCGACCGGTCTCAAAATCCTGCCAATCCTTTGAGATACCCGTGGCACAAATGGTAGCACGCAGAAGCCCTTAGGTGGTTCCTGTGGCACGTCCTGGATTCTTGGAGCCGCCAGTACCATTTCATTTTTTGGGCAGAGGTGGTCTGGGTAGCCATTGGCTTTCAATACCCATTTGAGATGCTTGATCTCTCTCCTTCCATCCCATCCCTCCCAACACAGCCACGTGTCTGGTACCGCTATGTCGATGACACTTTTGTCATCTGCCCCAGCACGGCTGTTAATGCAATCCAGGAGGGCATCCGTGGGATGTTTCCTTCCATCAAATTCACCTGTGAGGAAGAACAGGATGGGTCGCTTCCATTTTTGGACGTCTTGGTGAGGAGGAACCTCAATGGAAGCTTAAGTACCGCAGTATATAGGAAACCCATCCAGACCGAGCGTTACCTCGATTTCACGTCTTGCCATCCACTGCACCATAAAAGAGCTGTGGTGAATACACTCGTAAAAAGGGCAAGGAATATACCGTCCACCTTGAAGGGCAAAAGGCCTCAAAAGGCCTTCGTTCTGAAGGCCTCAGAGAGCTCTTTTGATCGAGGCATGGTGAAGCCGCACACTTGAACAACAAAGAGCAAACCAAACGAAATGTCTGAGGTTTAAATAAGACAGGTTCCTCTAAGATCCTCTGCAACGATGTTCTAATCATTTGCACCTGAGCTGGTGCACCTGATTCTAATTTTAGGTATTTGAAGTAGTGATAAATGTAGGGGTGTACTTACTTTTTCCACATGCGAAATTTGCATTTATGTTCATTTAAATTATACAATGGACTACAAAATGTAAATGTTTCATGATATTTGTTATATTATATCACCTTTATCTATCAATATTGTTGAAATGAAGATCAAATAGCTGTATGTTGAAATATGTTGAAAAAGTCAAAACTTTACATGGGGTGTACTTACTTTTTCACGTGACTGTATATATATATAGATACATATACGTATACCAAGTTTGGTCAAATCCCATCACTGGTTCACAAGTTAGTGCAGTAACATCCTAATTTTTACCAAATGGAATCTCTGACATTTGACCTCTTGACCCCATAATCGAATCAGTTAATCTTTAGATTATTATAATACTTATACCAAGATTGACTTAGGTCCTCCCTTCAGCAGTTCTTAAGTTATAGCGGTAACAAAAACCTATCACGGACAGCCGGACGGAAAACTTGAAAGCATTATTCCTCTGGCGACTTCGTTGTCAGAGGCATAAAAATATCAAGAAAATGGCAAAGGAAAGTTTTGGCGCCTTGTGTAACACCGGCCTTCCTTTACAGTCTGGATACGGTGGAACTGACAGACAACAACAAAGGTTGCAGGTTTGCACGAACGACTGGATCACGAGGATTGTGGGAGTGAAGAGGGTGGATAGAAGGAGGATGGACGAACTGAGGGTGCAGATTGGTGTGCAGATGAACCTGATGGGGAGATTGGTGAAAATCCAGCTGAAGTGGGCTGGACAGTTAGTATGGATCAAGGAAGAGCGAATGGCAAAGAAAGAGGAGGTTAAGGGACTAAGGGAGGGAGGCTGGAGGAAAAGAGGTAGGCCATGGTTGAGATGGGAGGATTGTGTGAAGAGGGGTTTTAGTAAGGTGGGGGTGGTTGGAGAGTGAAGAGAGTTGCCCGAGGATAGAGGGGAGTGGAGGAGTATTGTGTTCAGGGTCGAAGCTTGGCCTCATTCATCCCCGCCCCTTATAAAGGGAAAGAAGAAGGTGCAAGCAGTGGTTCATTTGAGGGAGCATAAAAGCAAGTTTGTTTGATCCTTTTATAAACATCTAAATTCTCAGAAGGTCTGTTTATTCTAAGAGAAAATGTACTTTGATGACAAGAACGTTGATAATGATCGTGTGAGCATAATAATGTTGACAATTGTGCTAATGACAATTCAGGCAGCCAATGACCAATGCTCTCCGATTTCCTCCCTTCCATTTCCAAGGTTCCACAAACGACAACCAAATGGCCCAACTAACACATCAGGATTATTATTACGACTACAACGATACTTACGATGATTCATTTGGAAATTTTTCAATAAACTTCAATTCCGGTTCCCCTTGCTCTCAAGATGCGATGACATTCAGCAGGATATTCCTTCCAATAGTCTACTCACTGGTGTTCGTTCTGGGAATGCTGGGGAATGCCATGGTGATACTTGTGCTGATATGCCGATGGCGCCGCAAAGACATCACTGGAATCTATCTCTTCTGCCTGGCCCAGTCCGACATCCTGCTGGCGCTGACACTACCCATGTGGGCGTACGACGCTGCCAACACCTGGGTTTTTGGAAACTTCCTCTGCAAGCTTACGACCCTGATCTACAGCATCAACTTCTACGCAGGTGTGCTGCTCCTCGCATGCCTCAGTGCTGACCGCTTTTTCGCGGTTTGTGCAACGCAGTCGCGGCAGCTTCACCGACCACTCATCGCAATGGTGACCTGCATACTGGTTTGGGTCATTGCTTTTATTCTCAGCATCTTTGACGTGGTCATGATAACAGTAATAGATGACACAGATGAAAACACAACCAGGTGGAGGTGTACAACCAGATTTCCTGCAGGCAGTGAGGCCAATTGGAAAATAGGCCTGGCCATTTTGAAAAGTGTTGCTACTTTCTTTGTACCTTTCACAGTCATGGTCTTTTGTTATGCTGCCATCATCGTTAAGCTGCATCGTGTGCCCAACTTCAAACAGCATAAGACGATCCGCACCATCGTTGCTGTAGTAAGTGTGTTCTTCATCTGTTGGCTTCCATACAATGTCGTCCTTTTGGTCGAGGCAGACATTTTGCTCCAAAGGAAACACTCCTGCAAGTCTCAGACGGGCATACAATATGCGCTGCAGTTTACTGAAGCCATTGCTTACATGCACTGCTGCCTCAATCCAGTGCTCTATGCCTTCATCGGCATTAGGTTCCGCAATGATTTTATGATGGCCTTGCACAAAGTAGGACTGCTTCGTCGTTGCTGCAAGCGGCATTTTCCCTCAACTTCCGCACGTGGGTTCAAGCCTTCTCGAGCCAACTTCCTATCGGACACTGAAAGTGCCACTTCCATCACCCATACCCGCTCTGAAATTTGAGGGAAATCCGGTCACAAAGAAACACCAGTTTGTTTTTCATCCTTTTTACTTTGAGCTTTGGGGGAAAATGACTCAAACTCACAACAGAAGGAAACGATGGCACTAAAAGAAAAGTGATGTTGGCCCTGTATACACAAAACCATCGAGGAAAAAGCAATACAAATGAAGGAAGTGAATGAGAGACGATGATCGGCTGTCATCCATTGGGAGGAGAAAATGCCCCACTGGATGCGGTGAGGAAAGCGGCACCATTGTTATGACGTCACTGGAACCCAGAGTATCATGAGAATTGACAGCAGTGACAGCACTTCCCCCAAGCTCAGTGGCTGTGTTCAGTGACTGTCTCATCATTATGTCTGTGTCTGTGTGTGTGTTTATGTTTGTGAGTGGGTGAGTGGCAGCTCCATTATGAGCCTTAGACCTTGTATATAAAAATAAATAAATAAATAAGCTTTAGAGGTTTTTGCATCTTGAGAGTGCTGTGAAAAAAGCAAACCCCTCCATTCCTCTTAAAAAGTATGGATGGATGTAATTCATAAGCAAATAAAACTATACAATAGAAGAGTTGTTCTCCTCCTCTTCCCTTTATAAGGGCTGAGGTCCAATGGCACCAAGCTCCTGCCCTGCCCTGCCTTGACCATGATTACTCCTCCACTCCCCTCTGTCCTCAGTGAACTCTCTCCATCTCCAATCACCCCCACCTTTCTGATGTCCCTCCTCACACAATCCTCCTATCTCCACCATGGTCTACCTCTTTTCTTCCAACCTTGTTCACTCAACCTATCCGCTCACTTTACCTCCCATTCTTTCTTCCCCCATCCACACCAAATGTCCAGCCCATCTCAGATGACATTTCACCAATCTCTCCATCACACTCATCTGCACAACAATCTCCTCCCTCAGTTCATCCATTTTCCTTCTATCCACCCTCTTCACTCCCACAATCTACCTGACCCAGTTGTTCTCACAAACCTGCAGCCTCTGTTGTTGTCTCCCTGTCAATGCCATCATCTCCAGACCATAAATGTCGGCCGGTGGTACACACGACATCAGAACCTTTCCTTTCACTCTTCTTGAAATCGTTGTCTGCCATTACACCCTCCACCCTCCTCCACAAAATCGCACCCACCTGAATCCTCCATCGCACCTTTGCCTGTGACTTACCATCCCCAGTCACTGTTCCCCCCAAGATACTCAAACCTATTTCTCTGCCTGATCTGCTTCTCCTCTATCCTGATATTCATTTATTTTTCTACTACCCAACCCACATCACCTCCGTCTTCTCCATGCTCATTTTCAGATCATGTTTTTCAAATGCTTCCTTCCACTCCGTCGGTACTTCCTGCATCTTCCGCCCATTCTCCACCACAACAGCCAGATCGTCCGCATACAATATCCTCCCCAGAATATCTTTCATGTTGACCTTCCTGCTTACCAACTCCATCACCATTGTAAACATGAATGGGCTGAGAGAGCTTCCCTGCCCCAAACCGATATTCATACTGAACTCCTCCGACATCCCAGGATAAACTAAAACTCTTCCCTTCATTCCCTTCTACATCCCTTCCACAAACCTAACTTCTGCTTCCAGCACTCCCATCAACCTCAGTGTCACCATCACCATCTCTCTTGGGGCCATGTCATAGACCTTCTCCAGATCCACAAATCCCAATGCCATTTCACAATGCACCTCCAACCTCTTCTCTACCAGCTGTCTCGGTGCGAATAGCCCATCTGTCATTCCGCTACCCTTTCTCAACCCATGCTGCTCTTCTCCAATCTACATCTCCACACTCTTCCTTATCCTCCAGTCCAGAATCCTCTCCAGCACCTTCATGACGTGACGAAGGAGTGTAATGCCCCTGTACTTCCGTGGATCTTAAACATCCCCCTTCCCCTTCCACATTGGCACAGTTAACCATGTCCTCCACTCTTCTGGAATTGAGCAATCTCTCATACATACATTCAACAACCTCTTCATACACCTGACTTCTCCTGCTGACATTACCATCACTGTACACACCTCATCAATGCCTGGCACCCTTCCGCTTTTCACCTTCCCGTGATCTCCACCAACTGAACCTTCCCCTCCACATAACTCAGTAACTACAGCTCGCCGTTGCTTCGTCCCCGATTCAACAGATGTTTGAAATATCCTTCTTACACCTTCAATACTGCGCCCCTCTCTGTCATGCGCCTCCCAACAGCATCCTTAATCATGTCCTTACTATCATCCCTGTCTCGAGCCAGTTTATAAATAATCTTCCTCCTACCATCCTCTTCCAAAATTGTTGAACACCCCCTCTTCCATATCATTCCTCACCTTATCCACAGCTCTCCTTGCTACTTTCTTCTTCTGCCAATACAGGTGCAGCAACCCCATGTCCGGCTGCCTCCCTCTTTCCTTGATCTTCTCTATCCTCTTCCAATAAAGGAGATAAAACAAAGAAGTTGTACTTATGGGAAATGAGTATTTGGGGAAAAATGTGATGCTCCAAACATGTGCAGAGACGAAAGCTATGGAAAGTCTGGAGGAGCGACTTCCTTTCCAACTGCAATTATTTTTGGGGGATAATTGGGTTGGTCGATTTGGCATTACTCTCCAAGCACTTAGCCAATGAGGCGGGGATCCCATGATGAAATGTCATATTGATTGTCGATTTGTTAATTGGTTGTTGTTGATTTGTTGGAATATTGATCATTGTTGATGTGTCCATTGCCTCTTGTTGTCCTTATGTTGTATTGGAGATATGTGCTGGCTACTCCATATGTCATGGATTAATGTTTTTTTAATGTTAAGCTGGGCTTTACAGGGGAATACGAAGAGGTAAAATAACCACGTGGCAGGGATGAGGACAAAATGACAACTTCTAAACAGTATGCACACAAGAGTGTGGAACTTTGCCAGGAAATCAACCGAATTTGAAGCACTCTGTGAAAGATGGTGAGATTATGGGTTTGACCAACGTGCTTCAAGGTACAGCGTCACAGTAACAGCTCAAATGAGCCAATTGGATGAATAAATGAGATGAAAACCAGAAATGACAAACAACATGCACCAAGTTGTCCTTCAATTCAGGAAAAGAATGTTTACAATTCATTGCCAAAAATGTATAGAAGCATCGCTCACAGGAAAATGGTGAACAAATTGCCAAAACTAAGCTAAAGCATCAAGAGAGAGTGAGGCTTTTGTATTGAAGGCCTAAATTTCAGAGACCCAGTAATTGGATGGTGCATCCAGATATTGGGTGTTGCTTGCGCTCATCGGTTACACGTCCGGTTGAAGTGTGGAGAATGAAGTGACGCGGTGTGGAGGAATTAAACAAAACAATTTTTTACCAATCCAATACATTTCAAAATGCATTAATTGGAGGTGATAAAATTATCTCAAGTTTACTGAAATCAAGAAAAGTTTCACCCTAAAATATGAGCCGTCGTTTCATCATTCTGCAAATAAATACTTTACAATCTGCTCGAGTCAGAACTTTCTTTTGGTCAAGGAGTGCATGACATGCATGATGTAGCCAACAAACCACTGAACCTCATCTATACCTGTTAAAAAAAATAAGTGTTTGGATACATTTATTACAGAACTAGATACTTGTATTATTATTATTATTTTTTTTGGATACAAGATCGAGACTCGTGTAAGAGTTAACATTAATCACAAAAAAAAACAAAAAAAAACAACAAACAAACAAAAAAAAACGGACACGTAACACGAAATAAAGGGAGCGGGAGACAAGATGGGGAGAGAGGGGGAAGCACACAAGTACAACATTTGAGAGCAGGGACATCGGGAGATCTGTGGGAGGTAGAAGGCTTGGGGGGGGGGGGGGGGGAGTATGATCTTGGGGGTATGATCCCAAGAACCAGACTCGGTGGAGGAATTGTTTGAGCGTCCTTTCTGAGTCTGGGCGGTCGGTGGTTCGAGGCCAGGCCGAGTCGTACCAAATACATTAAAAATGGTACAGTACGTGCTGTTTCGTTGCTTGACGCTCAGGATTTAAAAAGGATAGAGCACGGACAATCAAAGCTGGGAAAGCAATAGCAAACAACCCAGAACAACCCTTGCCAAGAAACTACTTGGGCAGCAGCAACACCTGTTAAAAAGTATGGCACATCAAATAAATCAAAATTTAAAAAACCATCACAATCAATAACTTTATGCAAATCCGGCCTTCATTTGATCACATTCCTCGATTTAAACAAGAAAAGGAAACACCAAAACTCTCATCTCAACAATCACACCTTTGTGTGCTCGGAACGGATCGTTTTTTCTTTCAACACCAACTAACCTCAAGGACGAAAAAGAAATTACATGAAAAGGTCCTGGAAAAAAAAACCTACCGGTGCATTATTAATTTAATTTTATTAGTTTTAATGCAAAAATCGAAGATTTTTCAAGTACATTGGTCGGTCGCGTTTGTGGTTCTGTCTGTCTTTGTTTGTCTGTTTATCACCGGCCTACAGGTCACAATTCGAAACCGGTTGTCACGAAACTTTACCAAGTTGTGTAGGTCGTCACAATTGAGAAGCCTATTGATTTTGAGGTCAAAGGTCATCTGGAGGTCAAATTTCTAAAATCGCCATTTTAAATCCGATTGACTTGAAAATTGAATAACATTTGTATATTGAGTCAATAAATTTGGAAATGATCTATTTTTGAGGTCAAAAGGTCAAAGGTCAACTCAAGGTCAAATTTTTAAAGTCATCAATTTTCATCTAAAAAGCTGTCAATTCTCCACCGATTGACTTGATAATTGAACAGCATTTGCATATCGAGTCACTAAATTGGGAAAACCAACAATTTTTAAGGTCAAAAGGTCAACTCAAGGTCAAACTTCTAAAATCATCATTTTTCATCTGAAAAATCGTCACTTTTCATCCTGTTGACCCGAGCTTTGAACATGATCATAAATTTTAATCTTCATGAAATGGACAATTTGCTGTATCAATGAAAAACTTTTGGGGGGGGGGGGGGGATTTTGCAAGTATCGTGCTACGCATGACATCTTCTTGTTTATTTTATTAACGAGCCACATTATCAATTTAATCAATTAAATTAATTAGGACAATGTTACACATCTTACCATCTCGTTTTGGAAACATGTAAATTACAAACCCTGGAGGAACGACGATACAAGTTGTGTAAAGATTTTGCACTTTTTATTGAAACCCATAATTTGCGTAGAACGTGGTTACCTGCCATGAGAGATGTACCATTTAATCTCAAGAAAGCACGAAAGTACTCACAATACAAATGTCAAACAAAAATATTTCATAACAAGTGCATTGCCCTTTTTAATTGGTATTCTTAATAGTTTGTAATACTTAGGCACAAATTTCTCTGTTTTTTAATTTTCACTTCTGTCTGAAGCATGAAGATGGTTTGGTCATGTGTCGAGGAAGGATGAAAGTGACTGGTTGAGAAGAGTGATGGAAATGAATGTAGAAGGAAGTAGAGGACGGGGAAGACCGAGAAAGACTTGGCCAAAGATGGTGGAAGAAGAAATGCGGGCAAGGGGGTTAACAAGGGGAGATGCAGAAAATAGGGCAAAATGGAGAAGATTGTCATGGGGACCGCAAGGCTAACCCCCGCTCTAGCAGGGAAAATTGCCTTAAAATGCCTGTTGTTGTTTGTTGTTGTTGAAGCCTGCCATGTCTGCTTCTTTAATTATGCATTTTGTTGGCATTTCGCTCTTTGAACTTTTTTCTGGATTTATATTTTTTATCTGGTAAGCAATCATCGATGGTAAATGATGAATAAGTATGTATGTGTAATTCAGCCATTGGCTGTCAGACCTGCTTATAATGTCCCCCCTCCCCCCCTTCCCATGCCTCCCCCACCCCCCCAAGCCCTCTCCCTCCCACAGATCTTCCGATGTCCCTGCCCTCCATCTTGTCTCCCGCTCCCTTTATCATATGTGTTATGTTTCACATGTCAGTTTGTCTTTTTGTGATCAATGTTAGTTCTTACACGAGCCTCGATGTTGTATACAAAAAAATAAAATAAAATAAATAAATAAAGCATTTTTGATTTTATTTGATATAAACTTACCTTTTCTACTCTTACTCTTGTATTCCAAACATTTAACAGTTGCGTCGGATTGATATATTTCAGAATTTGGGGAAAAGTGAAAGAGTGCAGTGATTGGTGCTTGCTCGGAAGTACCAATAAATGCTTGGTCACAATGTCACATTGCCTGCACATACCGACTAGGGTTTCGTTAAGAACCGGCCGTCGGCCAAATTGACCTTTTGATATTGAAAGAATGAAAGCAAATGGAGAATAAAGAAAATTCAACTCAAATCTTTGTGTGAATTAATGACTAAAAACCACACAACGCATCACAATATCACATCAAAACAACTCGTATGTACGCTCATATTATGCAGCTACTGACTGATTTTGTAACATGAATCTTCTTCAGTATCAAGGGTCATTTGCTACAATGGGACCCTGGGAGGTCAGAGGTCACAAAGCAATGCGTGCATTGAAGTGGAGCAGATTCATGTAGTACATCCCGTTGCAGTGATGTGTGGTACCATGTCCACATGCGGTACATGCATGAAACTCAACATGGTGGTTATTTATTTTGACCAAATGAAATACTGAAAATACGCGTTTTCATTAACGACGCAATATTAATGTGTCCACCGGCTTCCCACACTAATCGCGGCACCCAGAGTGACGAGCTGGAGAAGATGACCTTCGCGTGTTGGCTCAAACTCCAAGAAGAAGCAGACGATTCTCATCATCGTCCTCCCCGCAGAGGTTCTTCTACGATGGAAGAACTACAGACGGTGGACTCGAGCGAAGCTGCAAAGCTGTGCTCCTGCAGATTACATTACATTCATTCATTTTTTTTTCTGATAGAGATCGAGGTGTCTTCAGCCACCTGAATCTCCTACGTCTACTTCCTGGAGACAATGAACCAAACACTGATCCACCCATCTACATCTGCCCTACGCACAACATTAAAATCACCACTCGGTTCGCTGCACAAGATATAACAAATGGCTCCATCGCAAATGTACAAACCTACCTTCATTCAAACATTATAGCTTGCAACGCACCTGTGGCTGTCTCGTACAACACTTCCCTGTAATCATTCAGTCTACCCCATAATGAGAAAATTCCACCTGGACATTCCACAGCTCAACATAAATGGAATTCTAAACAAAAGAACAGAACTCCAACAAAATTCCATCAACAAACACAAAATAGACATCGTACTTATTCAAGAGACTAAGCTGAACAATGCCTCCAAATTCTCGCACATCTTCCCAAACCACTCTTTCATCAGAAAGGATCGACCGTAAAATCAAGGTGGTGGAGGACTCCTCGTCTCCGTCCACACAACACAACACATTATAATACAACTTCAGACAACGCCTGCTGCTTCCTCGTGTTAATACCACCAAAATCACCTGCAATAGCAATAAAAATGAGGAAAATACATAAAATTCAAAAAAACAACATTTAAATACCTCCACCAAACTCATGCCACCAGGACACCAACCTCAACTTACCAATCTACAAAATATCCCTGACTTAATAATTGGAGTGGACCTCAATGCAAAAGACACCTCCTGGTTAAACAATCAAAACCAAGACACAAGGTACACAAATTCCAGAACAATTAGACCATTTAACTATCCTTAATGACGACCACTCCCCTACTAGACCCCCTATCGATCCCCAGGACTCCCCAAATCTCCTGATATAACGAGATACCCAAATGCTCAAAACCAGCATATCTTGGCACACTGTTTCCGACCTTTTGTCGGATCACATACACATCGTAATCATCCATCACTTCAACCCCAAATCCATTACAAGCAAGAACGACACCCGTAGAGCACAAACCTCCGCCAGGCTGAACAGTTTACGTTTTGTATCCCACCGATAGGCAGGATCTGGATTCGGACCTGAACCAAAAACGAATTGGCTTGTTCTTGACACAAAACCAACTCATCCACCAAGTTTTGTCATCGGGGCTAACCTAACCCGAACAAAACAAACAAGAACAAGCAATCAAAGATTGCATACCCTCGCCCAGACTTGTTTCGTGTGGTTTTACAGTACGTACTTCATTTCCGTACTCACACTCTAATTGTACATACTTTATAGACGTACTCACATTCTAATTGTATATACTTTATAGACGTACTCACATTATAATTCTACATACTTTATGGACGTACTCACATTCTAATTGTACACACTTTATAGACGTACTCACATTCTAATTGTAGATACTTTATAGACGTACTCACATTCTAATTCTACATACTTTGTAGATGTACTTGCAGCATTCTAATTGTATATACTTTATAGACGTACTCACATTCTAATTGTACCTACTTTGTAGATGTACTTGCAGCATTCTAATTGTACATACTTTATAGATGTACTCACATTCTAATTGTACCTACTTTGTAGATGTACTTGCAGCATTCTAATTGTACCTACTTTGTAGATGTACTTGCAGCATTCTAATTGAAAATACTTTATAGACATACTCACATTCTAATTGTACATACTTTATAGAGGTACTCACATTCTAATTGTACATACTTTGTAGATGTACTTGCAGCATTCTAATTGTACATACTTTATAGATGTACTCACATTCTAATTGTACCTACTTTGTAGATGTACTTGCAGCATTCTAATTGTACCTACTTTGTAGATGTACTTGCAGCATTCTAATTGAAAATACTTTATAGACATACTCACATTCTAATTGTACATACTTTATAGACGTACTCACATTCTAATTGTACCTACTTTGTAGATGTACTTGCAGCATTCTAATTGTACATACTTTATAGATGTACTCACATTCTAATTGTACCTACTTTGTAGATGTACTTGCAGTATTCTAATTGTACATACTTTAGAGATGTACTCACATTCTAATTGTACCTACTTTGTAGATGTACTTGCAGCATTCTAATTGAAAATACTTTATAGACATACTCACATTGTAATTGTACATACTTTGTAGATGTACTTGCAGCATTCTAATTGTATATACTTTATAGACATACTCACATTATAATTCCACATACTTTATGGATGTACTCACATTCTAATTGCACACACTTTATAGACGTACGTACTCACATTCTAATTGTACCTACTTTGTAGATGTACTTGCAGCATTCTAATTGTACATACTTTATAGATGTACTCACATTCTAATTGTACCTACTTTGTAGATGTACTTGCAGCATTCTAATTGAAAATACTTTATAGACATACTCACATTGTAATTGTACATACTTTGTAGACGTACTCACATTCTAATTGTACATACTTTGTAGATGTACTTGCAGCATTCTAATTGTATATACTTTATAGACATACTCACATTATAATTCCACATACTTTATGGACGTACTCACATTCTAATTGCACACACTTTATAGACGTACTCACATTCTAATTGTACATACTTTGTAGCTACTTTGTAGATGTACTTGCAGCATTCTAATTGTATATACTTTATAGACATAGTCACATTCTAATTGTACATACTTTATAGACGTACTCACATTCTAATTCTACATACTTTATCGACGTACTCACATTCTAATTGTACACACTCTATAGACGTACTCACATTCTAATTGTACATACTTTATAGACATAGTCACATTCCAATGAAAGTTAGAAAAGTCATGCTCCTAACACTTAAATTTTTTGTATGAATGAAAAACCCTTGTGGTGAAATTTTAAGCCATTTGGACTAAATTTAGGGTTTGCATGCGGAGTTTGTAATTTCACATATTTGGCTCGCATAAATGTTTGGAGTTCATGATTTATTCTCCACTGCTATACTTGTGATTTTGACCATGACAGTTGACCTATGACCTTGCTATGTACTGCACATTTTGAAGTCGTTTTTAAGTTAATTGAATACAGTACAGCTGTACTCTGGTGAATGCAGTTGCTCTCATTGAAGAGTACAATAGTCTCCTGACAAGGGATGAATGGCAAACCCAGTATCTGCTTCAAGTTGTGACAGAACATCGCAAGAGGTTTCCTGATTGCAGGAAATCAACGCTTACTGGGCAACAATGAGTGGCTGGCAACCCCGAACACTTGATGCATTCAAAAAAATATTTCACATGCAGAAGTTTTACCTCAACACCAAAAAAATTAAAGGTTAGAAGTAAAACAATTCAATTTTTTTTTTTTTTGCCTTATGTAGCTAAGAACCTCCCAACTATATACGTATAAAAACCAAAAAGCACGGGCATACATACGGTGGGTGAATCCTCATCATCCACCATGTGTCTATTAATTACATTCTGTTTGAACACGAGTACATCTATTAATTATGTATTATCGGACCGTGACCAACACCTTTTAAATACGGACTATTGAAACTTTTACACCATTAAACCTTTAGATCCCTTAGACCTTTAGACCATTTAGATGTTTTAGACCCTCTGGACCATTTACGACCCTTTAGAACTTTACACCGCTTAGACCACTTGACACTAGAGACTATTTAGACAAGTTATACCCCTTAATACCTAGCCTTTAGACCACTTAGACTTATGAAGACCTTTATGTCCTTTAGACCACTTGAACTTTTCAACCTTTAGACGTATTAGACCCTCTTTATAAATTTAGACTACATAGACCCTTCAAACCTGTAACTACTATTGGAACATATCCTTTAGACCCCATTGCACCTTTTAAGACCCTTTGGACCACATATACCCCCTTGATCCTTTATAACTTTTTGACCCTTTAGACCCATTTCAATAACGAAGATCCCTTTAGACCCCTTTATATTTTTGAAGACCCTTTGTCCGAGAAATGGTTGAAGACGTATTCAACATCGGGTTTTTTTTACAACTAAAATGGCCACCAGTTGGCTATCTTTGATCGCATCGTGAAAAAAATGACGTGCATATGTGTACCATCATGTGTTGCCTTTGCTCAAAGTATGAACAAAATTGGTCAATACATCTCCGAGATATGGTTGCGGACGCATGGACGGACGGACGAGACCCAATCCATAAGTATCCCTTACGGACAAGTCCAACGTAGGCTAATAGTAGTCTGTTCCTAGATGCAGCAACCCCCTAGCACTCGAGCTGCCACACTTGCCACTGCATAACATTTTGGTTTTAGTCAGAATATGCCCAGGTGGAAATGACACCCAAGAGCAAAGAGGTTAGAGGCAGGTGCACACCAACTGAGCGATATTCTTCACTCAAAATCTTTTATTCTCACAAAGAGTCTTATTGTAAAGGAGCAAAGATATTGTATATGGTTATGCATTTATGCATATTTGTGACCAAAACAACGTCTTCTTCTTCAAATATACTGTATTTTAAACCGAAAAACAGTCCGTGAAGTCATAAGATGGTGAAGCCATGTAACTATATATCTATTAATTATGTAGTTTGAACGTCGGTTGCATCCTGTCTATTAATTACGTACATCTATTAATAACATGCTGTTGGAATATACCTTTCGACCCTTAAGACCACTGAGACCCCAAGACCAATGAAGATCCTTCAAGTCCCTCAATACTATTAAGATCTCAAGGGCCCTTAAAGATCCAAAAGACACAAAAGACCCAAAAGATCCAAAAGACACCAAAGACCCTGAAGACCCCAAAAACTCAAAAGACCCCCCAAAAACCACAATAACGACCCAAACGAACCCGAAGACCCAAAAGTCACAGAAGACACAAAATACCCTTAAACACCCCGAAGACCGAAAACACGCCGAAGACCGAAAACACGCCGAAGACACGCCGAAGACCGAAAACACGCCGAAGACCGGAAACACCCCGAAGACCGGAAACACCCCGAAGACCGGAAACACCCCGAAGACCGGAAACACCCCGAAGACCGGAAACACCCCGAAGACCGGAAACACCCCGAAGACCGGAAACACCCCGAAGACCGGAAACACCCCGAAGACCGGAAACACCCCGAAGACCGGAAACACCCCGAAGACCGGAAACACCCCGAAGACCGGAAACACCCCGAAGACCGGAAACACCCCGAAGACCGGAAACACCCCGAAGACCGGAAACACCCCGAAGACCGGAAACACCCCGAAGACCGGAAACACCCCCGAAGACCGGAAACACCCCGAAGACCGGAAACACCCCGAAGACCGGAAACACCCCGAAGACCGGAAACACCCCGAAGACCGGAAACACCCCGAAGACCGGAAACACCCCGAAGACCGGAAACACCCCGAAGACCGGAAACACCCCGAAGACCGGAAACACCCCGAAGACCGGAAACACCCCGAAGACCGGAAACACCCCGAAGACCGGAAACACCCCGAAGACCGGAAACACCTTCCCCAAGGCAGTGTGCTGGGCCCTGTGCTTTTTCTGGTCTTTATCAATGATCCCTCCGACTCTCTGGAAAATCCTCTCTATCTCTTTGCTGATGACTCCACTCTCTGCCGCTCCATTCCTCTTCCCTCAGATCGGCAGTCTGCAGCCTCCTCACTCTCTGAAGACCTGGGCAAAATCACAGACTGGTCAAACAAGTGGAACATGTCTTTCAATCCTGACAAATCTCACACTCTTACTATGTCTCTCCGAAAAGATCGACTGGACAACCCTCCCATCTACTTTCTCAACAATCCTCTCCAAGAAGTTCTGTCGCTCAAGCTTTTGGGTCTCACTATCTGCCATGATCTTTCTTGGGAAAACCACATTTCCAAGCTGGCCTGCAAAGCCAGTCGCCGACTGGGCATCCTCCGTCGTGCGAAGTCCTTCCTAGGCACACCTGAGCTCCTCACCATATACAAGGCTTTCATCCGCAGCTCAATGGAATACTGTTCTCCCCTATGGGCTGGTGCTCCTGCCTCACACCTAGCTCGGCTTCACTCTGTTGAAACCAAAGCTTTCAGAATCATTGGAATCTCCCGCGATGAAGCTATCTCTGAGGGCCTTTCACTCACTCACCGCAGGCAGGTAGGTGGTCTTTCTGTCTTCTACCGACTCCTCTCCGGCCTTGCTCCCCCAGCTCTCTCTGTGCTCTGTCCCCCAAATATTCCTACAGGTCGCACAAGATCTGCCAGCAAGCCTCTGATGGTTAAACTGCCAAAATCTCGGCTCTCTGCTCACCTTCACTCCTTCATTCCTCTTTTCTCCCGCCTCTGGAACAAACTCCCACACTCCCTTCAATCCCACTCCTCCCTCCAGGTCTTTAAAACAGCTGTTCACCACCATCTCTTATCTTCCCCCATCCAAAACCTTGATCTTTCCTACCCCCACTAATTCACCCCAGATCCACCTTGTTTGTAATTCCAACTTCTTTCCTGGTAGTCCTGGCAGTGTCCATATGTTTTATGCCTCTCCCACCCCCTTTCCCATGCCTCCCCCCCAAAGCCCTCTCCCTCCCACAGATCTCTCGATGTCTCCATGTCTCTCGGTTCCTGCTCTCAAATGTTGTGTTTGTGTCCTTCCCCCTCTCTCCCCATCTTGTCTACCGCTCCCGATGCTTTTTGTTTTATGTGTCGGTTTGTCGGTTATGTGTCGGTTTGTCGGTTTGTCTTTCTGTGTGTTAAATGTTCGCTCCTTCACGAGCGTCGATCTTGTATACAACAACAACAACAAAAAAAAACACCCCGAAGACCGGAAACGCCCCGGAGACCGGAAACGCCCCGGAGACCGGAAACGCCCCGGAGACCGGAAACGCCCCGGAGACCGGAAACGTCCCGGAGACCGGAAACGCCCCGGAGACCGGAAACGCCCCGAAGACCGGAAACGCCCCGAAGACCGGAAACGCCCCGAAGACCGGAAACGCCCCGAAGACCGGAAACGCCCCGAAGACCGGAAACGCCCCGAAGACCGGAAACGCCCCGAAGGCCGGAAACGCCCCGAAGGCCGGAAACGCCCCGAAGACCGGAAACGCCCCGAAGACCGGAAACGCCCCGAAGACCGGAAACGCCCCGAAGACCGGAAACGCCCCGAAGACCGGAAACGCCCCGAAGACCGGAAACGCCCCGAAGACCGGAAACGCCCCGGATAGCGGAATCGCCCCGGGGACCGGAAACACCCCCGGAGACCGGAAACACCCCGAAGACCGGAAACACCCCGAAGACCGGAAACACCCCGAAGACCGGAAACACCCCGAAGACCGGAAACACCCCGAAGACCGGAAACACCCCGAAGACCGGAAACACCCCGAAGACCGGAAACACCCCGAAGACCGGAAACACCCCGAAGACCGGAAACACCCCGAAGACCGGAAACACCCCGAAGACCGGAAACACCCCGAAGACCGGAAACACCCCGAAGACCGGAAACACCCCGAAGACCGGAAACACCCCGAAGACCGGAAACACCCCGAAGACCGGAAACACCCCGAAGACCGGAAACACCCCGAAGACCGGAAACACCCCGGATACCGGAAACACCCCGGATACCGGAAACACCCCGGATACCGGAAACACCCCGAAGACCGAAAACACCCCGAAGACCGAAAACACCCCGAAGACCGAAAACACCCCGAAGACACAAAAGACACAAAAGACCCGGATTACCCCAAAAATACCAAATATGCAAAAGACCCTGAAAACCAAAAATACCCCAATGACCCCAAATAACCCTTTGACCCAAAATACTCCAAAGACCCAAAATATCCAAAAGATGCAAAGGTCAGTCCCCGAAGACCCAAAAAACTCAAAACACCCCAAAAAAACTCAAAATACCCCAAAAACGACCCAAAAGACACCGAAAACGACCCAAACGACCCTCAAACACCCCAAAGACCATAAAAGACCGAGATGACCCAAAAGACCTTGAGGACCCAAAATACTCCCAAAGACCCTCTCAGACTCTAAAGACCCCGAAGACCCAAAGACCCCAGAGACCATTAAAGACCACAAAGACATTTAAGAAACCAAAGACTCATAAGACGCTTTAGACCCATTAGATGAGCTTGGACCCTTGACCATTTAGAGCCGTAGTTCTTAACCTGGGTTCGACCGAACCCCACAGGTTCAGTGAGCCAGTCTCAGGGATTCGGCGGAGGTCCTCCGAAACGCATTGCAATTTGTTTTTTTTGTTTTGTATCAATTTTGAATTTATGTGTAATTACGCTTATTATTAATATTATTATTATTTTGCTATGTATGTTACGAACTAATGGAAATGTTATTTGTAATTGTATTCCCATCCCATTTGAACCCTGGTGTTGGGCTAGCGGCTCGGGTGCCGGCTTAGGATCCTAGGATCCTGGGTTCGAATCCCGGTCGATCGCTGAATTAACGCCAGGGGGGTTGACTCAGCCTGTCATCATTCCGAGGTCGGCTAATTGAGCACCAGTTCACTGGTAATTCCCTGTTTGTCGTTAAAGGCAGCAAAAAGGGTTGGCGTCAGGAAGGGCATCCGGCCGTAAAACATTGTTTCAAAAAGGGGACCAAAAAACAACAACAACCACGGTTCCCGAAAAAGGCCAACCCCCGCTTTGCGGGGAAAAATGGCCTCTAAAGGTGGTTATTTTTTAAATATATATATTCCCATCCCATTCATGGTTTCTCTGGTCTGTGTTTAAGATAAGTTGTTTCACACTGACTGTAGTAAGTTGAATCAATGAGCAACTTGCTAATTATTCTGTTGATGGTGCTTGCTTACATACTTACTGGATTTTGGACTTTGCAGGTGTTCGGAAATTCCAATGAATAGCCTCGATTAGCTTGCCATGTGCCATGCGTCATTGGTCGCGCCTTACTTTGGAGTTACTGATTAATTGAAAAGTAATTTGGAAATGTTTGTGGATATGCAGGGCGGCTTCAGAGTTATATTAAAGTCAAAAGTGGATGGTGATTATAAAATATGATTGAATTACTCAGAAAATTAGATGGAGGTGACATAACTCCTTTGGTCGCAATTCAAAACGAGCAATTCGCAGTTTTCTATGTAATATTATAATGGGATTTGAGGTGACAGAGTTGAGTAGATAATAAATCCCGTCATCGTAAATATAAGTTATGTTTTCTTCGTTAAAATTTCTCAGTTTTCAGAGGGGTACTGATTATATTTATGCATGTTCCTTTTTAAATTTTTGTCATATAATTATTTGCCTGAACTCAATTAAGATCAGTTTGTTACTTTTTTTTTTTTGCGGTATGTCGAGCAAAAAAAGGAAGTGGTCGGAGGATTACGTGAGGTACGGGTTCACGTGTTTGACGGAACGGGACGGAAGTCAGCGTCTTCAATGCATGCTTTGCAGTGTCAAGTTGAGCAACTCCAGCCTAGCACCAGCAAAACTACGGGAACACTTCAAAAAAACTGCACGGCGATGGGCAGTACAAAGACGCAACGCTGGATGAATTCAAATTGAAGAGAGTCCGATTCATGCAAGTGCTACCTTTCCCACTCTCGGCTTCGTTCCATTTGACAAACCGATCCTCACTGCATCGAATGAAGTTGCGTACCTGATCGCAAAGCAGGGCAAACCGCACACCGTTGGTGAGACACTCATCAAACCGGCCGCGTTGAAGATGGCCAACATCATGCTGGGAAAAGCTGCTGAAAACAAGTTGTCTCTCGTTCCTCTCTCAAATGACACCATCAGATGCAGAATCGACGACATGAGCGACGACATCCTCGCTCAGGTAGTTGCAGATTTAGTCGCGAGCCCGACGAAATTCAGCCTTCAACTCGACGAGACCACCGACGTTTCGAATTTGAGCCACCTCATCTTATTTGTGCGTTATGTCAAGGAGACGAGATCAAGGAAGACTTTCTGTTCTGCAAGCCTCTCACAACAACGACGAAGGCAGCTGACATGAAGAAGCTTGTGGACGACTTCTTCAGAAGCAACAGCCTCTCGTGGAACAGGGTGTCTGCAGTTTGCTCGGACGGAGCTCCAGCCATGCTGGGATGCAACTCCGGTTTTGGAGCGCTGGTGAAGGCCGATGCAACACACATCATCATCACGCACTGCGTCCTGCACAGACACGCGCTGGCATCAAAAACCCTGCCTCCAAACCTGGCCAATGTTCTGAAAATCGTTGTTGAAACTGTGAATTACGTGCGAAGCCGTGCTCGGCATCATCGCATCTTCAAAGAGCTGTGCAATGAAATCGGCTCTGAATTCTAAGTCCTTCTCTACCACTCTAACGTTCGATGGTTATCACGAGGGAAGGTCGTGAGCCGTGTTTTTGCCTTGCATGTAGAATTAGCCCTGTTTTTGCGAGAACACCAGCATTGCCATGCAACGCACTTCCAAGAGTCAGAGTTCATCCTCGACGCACTCAATCATCTCAATTGCTAGATGCAGGGCGGTGGAGTGAATGTCATCGAATCTGAAGAAAAGCTGAGCGCTTTCCGAAAGAAGTTACCGTTGTGGAGGCGGCGAACAGAGAATGACAACTTCACGAACTTTTCGCTACTGGACGAGTGCGTGAGCGGGATCGAAGATGAGTCTGAAGTTGGAGGCACTGCTGTACCGGGGGAGCTGAAGCAAGTGATTGCCACGCACTTGGATGAGCTGGGAAAGTCATTTGACGGCTACTTCCCCGACCAAGAGCAATACCCAGCATGGGTGCGGCAGCCGTTCACTTTTGACGTTGCAACGGCAGATGTCAACGACCAATACCTCGATGACCTCATCGAACTTCAGCAGAGCCAGACTCAACAACAACTGTTCGGCACAACAACGCTCTCAACATTTTGGTGCCGCCAAATGGAAGGGTATCCTCACATCGCTAAAATTGCCCTTGAGATCCTCACGCCGTTCGTTACAACGTATCTCTGCGAGCATCCGTTTTCAAAACTGGTGGACATTAAAACAAAGAAAAGGAGCAGGCTTGCAAGCGAAAATGATTTGAGGGTGGCCCTTGCCAAAACAAAACCACGCATTTCCCAGATCGCCTCCCGAAAAGAAGAACAGAAAACGCATTAAGATGTAATTCTTCTTAATTTTTTTGGTCAAATTTAAGGGGTTCCGCGAGTGTTCGGTGGGTTTCGTTAGGGTTCGGTGCCTTTAAAAAGGTTAAGAACCACTGATTTAGAGCTTTACACCACTTGGACTTTTTTGATTACAAAGAAATTACAAATAAATAATATCACTAATATTACAAATAAATTTGCACAAAATAAATGTTTGTATTATGATTGGTGTAAATATTGACAACACAGAAACTCAAGTTCAGTCAGGTCATTATCCTCAGTATAAACAAGCCTATGCCTCTGCGGAGATGTGGGGTGAGGCGAGCGCAGCGATCCGATCCACGCTAGTGTTTACTTAACTCAGCATCAAAGTGAAGGAATGATGTGAGAGATTTGTCAGGCAAAGTGAAACACACTTCCTACCACCTTCCCACAAGAAGCTACATGATTTTTGTGAACCTGCACAATCACTGCACACTGGCAAATTTTAGATATGTGGTACTTGCCTGTGGAGATTAACCCTGTTAACACAAAGTCTTCTTCTTCTTTCATATGCAGCACATGGCTATGGGCAAAATGATTTGCAGAGAGTTGGGCTGTGCCATTGATGCAGTGCTTTCTGTATATTAGAGGAGGAATTTGGAATTTGACCAGGGTGTCAGTGGTAGTATGCCTACACCGTGGATCGTTAACATTCAGAAACTAAGTGTGACAGACGGAACACCCAGTTTAACATCCATCCAAGGGACGGCACACTCCTTGATGCCTCACCATGTCTGCAAAACATGAGGTGGACAGTTTATAGCTGGGCCGAGATTCAAACCCAGACTGGACAGCTCAGTGATGAGTGACACACGTCTCGGCTGTCCTGCCATCTCTCTACACATCTCAAAGCAAAGTAAGTGAAGGTAAAGGAACTACCACATGCCTCTCCCTTTGTTCTTACCACCACTGATCGCCGAAACCGCAAGCAGAACCCTTTGCACGTGTTTTCCAGCTGATGGCGACAACTCACCAGCAGATGTGCACATTCAACTACGCATGGAGCAGAATACAAAAGTGCTTTAAGGTTGTAGTTCAGACCTCTGCCGATTTAGGGGAACCCGCTAATCGCCTGGAAGGCCTCCTGATCTGAAATCGTAAAATCTAAGACCGAGCAATCCTGTGAATGATGGAGTATAAGGGCTGTATCAGGATTTAGAGCAATCGGTTGGTAAATATGGGAAGAGTAGGGATACAAAGTTTCAGGGGTTAACCCTCCAACCCCCCTGGAAGCCCCCATGATCCAAAATAGAAAAATTGAAACCTGAGCGATTGTGCGGGCCATTGAGTAGAAGGGCTCTATCGGGTTTGAAAGCAATTGGTTGGCAAATGAGGGATGAGTAGGGATCTGAAATTTGAGAGGGGTAAAACCTGCCCTCCCACCAGATGCCCCCATGATCCGAACTAGAATAATTTAAGCCAGAGTGATCATGTGGTCTCCTGTCTTGTATTCATGTGTCAAGTTTCAGAATGATCAGCCAGGTGACAAGGGAGTAGCAGCAAAAATAGCAAAAAGTTAACCCGACGGACGTACGGGCAGACATCCGGACATCATGACCCATTGTATAAGTTAATCTATTCAAGAATCGAGATGAGATTACCGAAAAAAAGGTAAGTGCTGCTTTCTCGCTTGAAGCTCGACATTTAAAAAGCATAGATCATGGACAAACAACCCTAAGTTGGCAATACCACAGCAAACTTTTAATGGACCTAATGGCTGCCTCCTGCATCGAAGTTCCATAGAAGGGAACACGTACTACTGGTATAACCATCAACTATCATTGGCCGGTTAACATTAAATATCGCACGAGTGGAAGAGTTGCTTCCGGAAAGCTGGCCAAATTCAAATTTCTGCTCAACAAACTCCAGCCAAAAATCAGGCTTGGCCAGCCATTTTGTGAAAGATGGATCAACCTCGCAGGCTCAATGAGCTGCTGATCCCATATTATGGGATGAGGGGATGGAATGAGCTGAGGGGACAGAATGAGATGAGACAGGACACCAGACACAGAACGAGATGAGACAGGACACCAGACACAGAACGAGATGAGACGACATCAGACACAGAACGAGATGAGACAGGACACCAGACATAGAACGAGATGAGACAGGACACCAGACACAGAACGAGATGAGACAGGACACCAGACACAGAACGAGATGGGACAGGACACCAGACACAGAACGAGATGAGACAGGATACCAGACACAGAACGAGATGAGACAGGACACCAGACATAGAACGAGATGAGACAGGACACCAGACACAGAACGAGATGAGACGACATCAGACACAGAACGAGATGAGACAGGACACCAGACACAGAACGAGATGACATTGGATAGCGTGCACGCACGACTGCGGAAAAGCATAAAATAGCCGGATGAGGTTTTGTGGTTTTCCTTGAGGAATTGGCCGACTCTGCTTTATCTGGGAGAGTGTCACGTATTTTGCATTTGAATAGCCAACAGTTTGTTACTGCAGCAAAATATATTTGAGGTGGTTGCAATTATCTTGTCAAGGTCTCAAATGTATGGGTTTGGCCGACCCCCACGCATGCTTCTTTGCAGGTTTCTTGTTGCAGATCAGATCTAAATAAAAGCGTGGTGCGGCAGATCATTTACAAGGCCAGAGGTTGGAAAATATGGAGTCGATGAATCGCGATGAGAACCTTGATCAGAGAGAAGAGGAAAAGAGACAGGTTGGTACCTGGATGGAGCCTTGTTATTATATGGCTACTGTTCAACAATATTCAAGAACAGTACGAAGTATTGTGGCTCCAGCTAAAGTTGCCAAAATTTTTTGTAAATTATAAATCAATTGTCTTAATCTGAGCTTCGCCTTGTAATGGTACGGTCATCATACTGTCCGAGATCCGTACCTGGAAATATCACGGGCTTTCAATACAGTATGGCATCTGATTATCAAGTTCGCTGCTTATGGCATAAAGGCCGTATTCATACCTGGGTGGCTTCCTACACTCATGCAGTCATGCCCATCAATGGATCCTTTCCTCACATTTTCTTTGCCAGTGGAGGCTGGAGTTTCTCAAGGCAGTGCTTCAGGCCAGTCTTGTTCCTCATCTAAATAAAAAACCTCCGATGGTCTGGAAACCCTCTCCTTCCTTGCATATGACTCCACATTAGGTCACACAGTACCCCGTTGCCACTGACGGCAGAAAGCAACTGCATCACTCTTTGTAAGTATGGAATTTATTAGATGTCGGTCTGACAAATATAACATGTCTGTCACTCATGGAAAAATTCATAATCTCACCATGTTGCTCCAGAAGGGTCATCAAAGGGACCCACATACATATATATATTGCCTTGGTCAGCAAATGGAAGAGGTTCAGGCTCCTGAACGTCTAGGCCTCACAACGAATCTCTCCTGCGTTGACTGGATAGCAAATCTTGCTCCAAAGCCAGTGGCGGACTTGGCATCCACCATCTTTCCAACTTATTCCTTGAAATATCATCAATGCTAAGACTATGAGTACATCTACATGACCTTGTCCCAAGCTCATTGGAGTGCTGCCCTCTCCTATGGGGTGGTGCCGTATCACCGCATGTCTATCCTATAATCAGCACACTCAAAACCTCCCAAGATTATCAGTAACTCTCGCAATAAGACTGAAGCACAGGTGTGTTGCTCTCATAATGCATGGTGTACAGGCATTTTTAAACCGTTTCTCCTCTGGTCGAGCTCCTTGTACTCTCTCAACTCCCCAACCCTTCACATGGTTCATGTCCGAATCCTGATCCGGCCTATACGTGGATACAAAACATAAACTGTTCACCTGGCGGAGGTGTGCCCTCCACCGAGTGCCGTTCTAGTTACCTCTGCCACCAAAAGTGGTTGGAGGTTATGTTTTCACCCTTGTTACTTGCCGGAAAAAATTCCGGCAATTGATCTGTTCGTTTGTTACTTGCCGGAAAAATTTTCCGGCAAGTATGTTGATCTGTTCGTTTGTCTGTTTGTCTGTTTGTCTGTTTGCAGCACTGCGTCTACACCGTTGCACGGAGAATCGCCAAACTTTGCACACATATTGGTCTTGCCCTGGAATAGACTGTGCCCAATTGATGACGTCATCGGTGACGTGGTTCGGCCGCCATCTTGGAAAAACCGAAAAACTTTGCACCTCTATATCTCCGAAAGTACTGTACAGAAAAAATTGAGACATGGCTCATTGTAAAGAACTCTCCATGGGGAATAAAATATGTTTATGATGACGTCATATGTCACGTGGTCGGCCGCCATCTTGGAAAAACGGCAAAACTTTGCACCGCTATATCTCCAAAAGTGCTGAACAGAAAAAATTGAGACATGGCTCATTGTAAAGAACTCTCCATGGGTAATAAAATATGTTAATGATGACGTCATCAGTCACGTGGTTCGGCCGCCATCTTGGAAAATGGCAAAATTTTGCACCACTATATCTCCAAAAGTGCTGAACAGAAAAAATTGAGCTCATTGTAAAGAACTCTCCATGGGGAATAAAATGTTAGTGATGACGTCATTGGTCACGTGGTTCGGCCGCCATCTTGGAAAAAGTTTGCAACTCTATATCTCCGAAAGTGCTGAACAGAAAAAATTGAGACATGGCTCATTGTAAAGAACTCTCCATGGGGAATAAAATATGTTAATGATGACGTCATCAGTCACGTGGTTCGGCCGCCATCTTGGAAAAACCTAAAAACTTTGCACCTCCATATCTCTGAAAGTACTGAATAGAAAAAATTGAGACATGGCTCATTGTAAAGAACTCTTGATGGGGAATAAAATATGTTAATGATGACGTCATCAGTTACGTAGTTCGGCCGCCATCTTGGAAAAACCGAAAAACCTACCACCTCCATATCTCCCAAAGTGCTGAATAGAAAAAATTGAGATGTGACTCATTGTAAAGAACTCTCCATGGGGAATAAAATATGTTAATGATGACGTCATAGGTAACGTGGTTCGGCCGCCATCTTGGAAAAACCGAAAAACGTTGCACCTCCATATCTCCAAAAATGCTCAATATAAAAAATTGAGACATGGCTCATTGTAAAGAACTCTCCATGGGGAATAAAATATGTTCATGATGACATCATCGGTCACGTGGTTCGGCCGCCATATTTGTCCAAAATGGCCGATAAAAAAGTAAATTCCGGCAAGTCCTCGGTCTCTGACCGATTTTTCATCTGTCTGTTTGTCTGTCTGTTTGTCTGTTTGCAGCACTGCGTCTACACCGTTGCACGGAGAATCGCCAAACTTTGCACACATAATTGTCTTGCCCTCTAATATACTGTGCCCCAATGATGACGTCATCGGTGACGTGGTTCGGCCGCCATCTTGGAAAAACCGAATAAATTTGCACCTCTATATCTCCGAAAGTACTGAACAGAAAAAATTGAGACATGGCTCATTGTAAAGAACTCTCCATGGGGAATAAAATATGTAAATGATGACGTCATCAGTCACGTGGTTCGGTCGCCATCTTGGAAAAACGGCAAATCGTTGCGCCACTATATCTCCAAAAGTGCTGAACAGAAAAAATTGAGACATGGCTCATTGGAAAGAACTCTCCATGGGGAATAAAATATGTTAATGATGACGTCATATGTCACGTGGTCGGCCGCCATCTTGGAAAAACGGCAAAACTTTGCACCACTATATCTCCAAAAGTGCTGAACAGAAATAATTGAGACATGGCTCATTGTAAAGAACTCTCCATGGGGAATAAAATATGTTAATGATGACGTCATCGGTCACGTGGTTCGACCGCCATATTTGTGCGAAATGGCCGATAAAAAAGTAAATTCCGGCAAGTCCTCGGTCTCTGACCGATTTTTCATCTGTCTGTCTGTCTGTTTGTTTGTCTGTCTGTCTGTCTGTCTGTCTGTCTGTTTGCAGCACTACGCCTACACCGTTGCACGTAGAATCGCCAAACTTTGCACACATATTGGACTTGACCTGGAATAGACTGTGCCCAATTGATGACGTCATCGGTCACGTGGTTCCGCCGCCATCTTCGAAAAACCGAAAAACTTAGCAGTTCCATATTTCCAAAAGTGCTGAATAGACAAAATTGAGACATGGCTCATTGTAAAGAACTCTCAAAGGGGATTAAAATATGTAAATGATGACGTCATAGGTCACATGGTTCGGCCGCCATCTTGGAAAAACCAAAAAGCTTAGCACCTCTATCTCCAAAAGTGCTGAATAGAAAAAATTGAGACATGGCTCATTGTAAAGAACTCTCCATGGGGAATAAAATATGTTAATGATGTCGTCATCGGTCACGTGGTTCGGCCGCCATATTTGTCCTAAATGGCCGATAAAGTAAATTCCGGCAAGTCCTCGGTCTCTGACCGATTTTTCATCTGTCTGTTTGCCTGTTTGTCTGTGCGCAGCACTATGTCTACACCGTTGCACGTAGAATCGCCAAACTTTACACACATATTTGTCTTGCCCTGGAATAGACTGTGCCCAATTTTAAACTCTCTCGGCCCAAGGCCTCCATTATGACGTCATAATTTGATAATTCAACAAGTACAAAACTTCATCCAATCAAGATGCAATTTCTTGAGCGACATAATGGCATAAACTGGTGGAGAAAAAAAAAAAACGATGACGTCATTGGTCATGTGGTTAGGCCGCCATCTTGGAAAAAGCGAAAAACTTTGCACCTCTTTATCTCCGAAAGTGCTGAATAGAAAAAATTGAGACATAGCTCATTGTAAAGAACTCTCCATGGGGAATAAAATACGTTAATGATGATGTCATTGGTGTCTCCATTATGACGTCAAAATTCGACAAGTACAAAACTTCATCCGATCAAGATGCAATTTCTTGAGCGTCATGTCAGCATAAACTGGTGGAAAAAAATTAATAATGATGACGTCATCAGCCACGTGGTTCAGCCGCCATCTTGGAAAAACCGAAAAACTTTGCACCTCTATATCTCCGAAAGTGCTGAATAGAAAAAATTGAGACATGGCTCATTGTAAAGAACTCTCCATGGAGAATAAAATGTTAATGATGATGTCATCGGTCACGTGGTTCGGCCGCCATATTTGTCCAAAATGGCCGATAAAAAAGTACATTCTGGCAAGTCCTCAGTCTGACCGATTTTTCATCTGTTTGTTTGTCTGTCTGTGCACAGCACTACGTCTACACAGTTGCACGTAAAATCACCAAACTTTGCACACGTATTTGTCTTGCCCTGGAATAGACTGTGCCCAATTGATGACGTCATCGGTTAAATGGTTCGGCCGCGATCTTGGAAAAACCGAAAAACTTTGCACCTCTATATCTCCGAAAGTGCTGAATAGAAAAAAATTGAGACATGGCTTATTGTAAAGAACTCCACATGGGGAATAAAATATGTTAATGATGATGTCATTGGTGCCTCCATTATGACGTCATAATTCGACAAGTACAAAACTTCATCTGATCAAGATGACAATTTCTTGAGCATAATCTAGGAATAAATTAGTTTAGATAATGATGACAAAATAGATAGTAAACAAATAATGATGACGTCATTGGTCACATAGTTCGGCCGCCATATTTGTCCAAAATGCCCGATAAAAAAAAGTATATTCCAGCAAGTCCTCGTTCTCTGACCGATTTTTCATTTGTCTGTCCGTTTGTCCCTTTGTGAACAAGATATGTCAAAAGGTTGTGGAAGGATTCGGACGAAATTTGGCAGAGATGTAGCGTATGTGACACGGACAAAATTCTTAGATTTTGCAGAAGATCCGGATTCGGATCCGACTACTAGAATTATTTAAGTGATTCTTCACCATTGGGCGATACGGCCAAAAACGATACATAGCAGGGTATCTCAAAAAGTTGTGGACGGATTTGGAAGAAACTTGGTGGACTGGTTGGGTGTCTGACAAGGACAAATATATTCGATTTTGGTGAAGATCTGAATATGGATTCGGCTCCAATAATTATTTAATTTTAAGTAATTCTTCACCATTGAGAGATCGGGTGAAAAGCGATATATAACATTGAAGGAGCTGGGGCTCCCACGTCGATCGGAAGAATGGACGCGACAAAAAGCTAGAATTCATCCGAGTTGCTTTAATGAAATCAAACACTCAGGCACTCTGAAAACCCGTTTATCGGGCAGCAATATATATCGATTAACCCAGGCCCGGCGCCAGGGGGCGTGGCCCAGCGTCCTGGCTGCGGCCTGGCAAGTTGAGGGCGAGCCTGCCCGGGCATGCCCGGGCATGCCCGGGCGTCCCGACCGAGGCCTGGCAAGTTGAGCGCGGGCCTGCCCGGGCGTCCTGGACGAGCCCGGCATGGTGATCGCTCCGCGTCCTTGATAGGTGCAAGGCGATTGTGAAAACCCAGCGGCAGCCGCTACACACGTCCCCCCAGAATCGACTTGCACCGGCAGGGTCAATTTGAGGGGGGTCCTGATGACCCGGCCGAAGCGACCCCTGGCGGGTCGTGGGAGGGGGTCCGGTGAGGTGGTGGGCGGTCGAGTGGGGGGCACCGTGGACGGGGGGCGGCCTCGCCGCGGCGGAAGGGCCACCCGTGGTGGGTGGTCGACGTCCACGTGCGCCGGCTTGAGGCGGTCCACTGCAATCCGGTCCGACCTGCCGCCGATGTCGATGATGAACGACTTGTCGTCCCGTCGCAGCACCCGGAAGGGCCCGTCGTACGGCGGCTGGAGTGGCCACCGATGTGCGTCGTGACGCACAAAAACATACTCCGCTGTGCGGAGTGCTGGGGGGACGTAGGACTGGGGGTCACCGTGGTGGGATGTTGGCACGGGGGCAAACCGTCGGGCGGCCCAACCGCCGTCTTGAAGGCCGGCCATGAGCGCGGCCTTCATGGAGCGGTGGAATCGCTCGCACAACCCGTTTGCTTGGGGGTGGTAGGCCGTAGTACGGTGGAGCTTGACCCCCAGGTTGCGGGCGACCGCGCCCCACAGCTCGGAGGTGAACTGTGGTCCGCGTTCTGACGAGATGTCCGCCGGTGCGCCGAAGCGGGCGACCCAGGTGGCAATGAAAGCCTGCGCCACGTCGGCGGTGGTGGTGGAGACGAGGGAAACGGCCTCCGGCCACCTGGTGGTCCTGTCCACCATGGTGAGCAGGTGTGTGAACCCCCGTGACGGGGGGAGGGGGCCCACCAGATCCACGTTGACGTGGTCGAAACGTCGTTCGGGCATGGTGAAAGGTGCCAGCGGGGCCTGGGTGTGTCGGTGGACCTTGGCCCGTTGGCAGGCCGTGCAGGTGCTGGTCCAATCGCGGACGTCCCGACGAAGGCCGTGCCAGACGAAACGCGCCGACACCAGCTTCTGGGAAGCTTTCCGGCCCGGGTGGGAAAGGCCGTGGAGGGAGGCGAAGATGCGGCGTTGCCAGGTGACGGGCACGATGGGGCGAGGCTGGCCTTGGGAGACGTCGCAGAGCAGGACAGTGTCCGCGCAGGGGATGTCGGCCAGGCGGAGGCCCGTGTCCGCCGCCCGGAGGGCTTGCACCGTGGTGTCGGTGGTTTGGTCCGCCGCCATAAGCGCAAAATCCACGCCCAGGTGGACCGCGTTCGCGCTGGCCCGGGAAAGACAGTCGGCCACGGCGTTGTTTTTGCCGGCGACGTGCCGGATGTCCGTGGTAAACTCCGACACGGCGGAGAGGTGGCGCTGTTGGCGGGCTGACCATGGCTCCGTGACCTTGGCCATGGCGTAAACCAACGGCTTGTGGTCGATGAACGCCGTGAAAGGTCGGCCCTCCAGGAGGTGGCGGAAATGGCGGACGGCCAGGTGTAGACCGAGGAGCTCCCGGTCAAACGTGCTGTATTTGAGCTCGTTCGGCCGGAGCTGCCGGCTGAAAAAAGCGAGTGGCTGCCAAACCCCGTTCACCCATTGCTCATGTACGGCGCCCACCGCGTAGTCGGAGGCATCCGTGGTGAGGGCGATGGGAGCGTTGAGCACCGGGTGAGCGAGCAGTGTTGCGTCGGCGAGGGCCCGCTTTGAGCGTTGGAAGGCCGCATCCATTGCTGCGGACCAGGCGATGTCGTGCTTGGCCGGCTTGCCCCGGAGGGCTTCGTAGAGGGGCCGCATGAGTTGAGCAGCGCGGGGCACGAAGCGGTGATAAAAATTCACCATTCCCAGGAATTCCTGCAGGGCCTTTATGGTGCGGGGACGCGGGAACGTGGTGATGGCCTCGACCTTGGTTGGCAGCGGCACGGCCCCGTTCTTGGTGATGTGGTGCTCGATCCCATGCCGTACTGCGACGGCCGAAAACGTCGGCCGCGTGAGGGCCGGGAACTCCGTGAGCAGGCGAGCAAACTCGTTCGCCGCCGGGACGGTGCATGCCAGCTCGGTCGGCGCGGAGCTGCTCAATGTGCATACCAGGGAGCTGAAGGTTTCAGCGTTGATTAAACGACGCCGTTGGACGTCCACCAGCAGTCCGTGTGCGCAGAGGAAGTCGGCGCCTAGCAGAGCCATGGGCACGTTGGCGGTTACAAACGTCCAAGCAAAGCGTTGGCCGCCGAAGCAGAGGGTGACGTTGCGCGGGCCGAAGGTGCGGATAGTCGATCCGTTGGCCGCAACCAAGGAGGGGCCGCAAACCGCGGATTGCCTGTCCTGGTCAGAGGCGGGTATGACGCTCAGTTGGGCGCCGGTGTCGCACAGGAAGCGCCGTCCGGACGCTTTATCCGTGATGAACAGTAAGTTGCCCGTGTGACCGGCGCTCATGGCTGGTAATGAACGCCGGCCCGGCCGTTTCCCGGCCTGCCGAAGGTGCACGGGGGTCGGCATGTCCGGGCCTTCTGTCCGAACCTGGCATGATAGTAACACCACGCTTGGTCAGGTGGAGGCCTCGGTCGTCGTGCTGGAGGTGGTCGGCTCGGTAGAGCGGCCGCCAATTGCGTCGGCAGTTCGGCCGTCGACCGTGCCGGGTGCTCGGGCGCCATGGGTGTTGCGTCGGACGGCGGTGGGTCCCATGTCGCCGCTGCGATGCGCTGTCCTGCGGCGGAGATCTTGTCGGCTTCTCTGGCAAGGGCCCGGGGATCTGTGATCGTCGTGCTTGCCAGGGCGAGGCGTACCGGGTTAGGCAGCTGACGGAGGAACAGCTCCCGGAACAGGAATGCCGGAGAGTGCTCGCCGAGCAGTGAAAGCATGTAATCCATTCGCTCGGAAGGGCGCGTGTCGCCGAGCTCAGGCAGTTCGAGCAGGCGCCGTGCGCGTTCCGCCGATGGGAGGGCGAAAGCATCGAGGAGCAGCTTCTTCATCGCGCCGTATTTGTCAGCGGCTGGCGGGCTTTCGAGGAGGCTCAGGGCGCGGGCCGCGGTAGCCGACCCGAGCGCAGCTACCACATGGTGGAAGCGGGTGTCGTCGGCCGTGACGCCTCGCAGGGCGAACAGGGACTCCGCCTGCGCGAACCAAACCGCCGCGTGAGCCTCCCAGAAGGTAGGCAGTTTAAGGGCGACTGCCGTGTCCATGTCGATAGGTCACCAATGAAGGAGCTGGGGCTCCCACGTCGATCGGAAGAATGGACGCGACAAAAAGCTAGAATTCATCCGAGTTGCTTTAATGAAATCAAACACTCAGGCACTCTGAAAACCCGTTTATCGGGCAGCAATATATATCGATTAACCCAGGCCCGGCGCCAGGGGGCGTGGCCCAGCGTCCTGGCTGCGGCCTGGCAAGTTGAGGGCGAGCCTGCCCGGGCATGCCCGGGCATGCCCGGGCGTCCCGACCGAGGCCTGGCAAGTTTAGCGCGGGCCTGCCCGGGCGTCCTGGACGAGCCCGGCATGGTGATCGCTCCGCGTCCTTGATAGGTGCAAGGCGATTGTGAAAACCCAGCGGCAGCCGCTACAACATGATATTTTAAAACGTTATGGACGAGTTATGAATAAACTTGGTGGACGAGTTTGTTTCGGTGACAAGAACAAGACGATTAGATTTCGGTTCAGGTCCGAATCCAGATCCGGCCTATCTGTGGGATACAAAACGTAAACTGTTCACCAGGTGGAGGTATGCTCTCCACCGAGTGCTGTTGTAGTTGCACCTGGTTTTGTCAAGTATAGTTTGAGTACAAAGCAGACGCGAACGGGTTATGCATTTGGAGATGCTTTCTAGTTCCTCTTTTGTCATTTTTGACCCCTCCCACACCAAACACCCTCTGTATAACTGCCTTCAAGAGTATGTTCAATCCCACTGTGTTGTCTGGAGCTTCAATCTCATGTCATCCCCCATCCCTACCAGCAATCCTTTCTGGCACCATGAACCCTAACTAACCGAACCCATGAACCCCAACCACTTAAAAACTTTTCATCCCACATAAGTCCAACCCAACCGAATCCCTCGGATGGATGTTAAACTGGCCATCCATCGATCCTGCCAGCATTCATTGGTGGAGGTTAAAGATCCCTCGGCGTCCTTTGTAAAGGGTAGGTGAGCTATGACCGGCACCTTGTCTATTCCAAATACCTGCTATAACCTATAAGTGGCGCAGCCCTGCCCCCAGCAAATGATGATACCCAGTCATGTGCTGCATAATAAACAAGCATTCTGAGTATTGCGCTGCAATACATGTCCCCTACCAAAGTTCAAAGTGCCATAACTTTGTCAAAAATGATCGAATATGCAAATTTACGCACGTTTGATGCTGGTTTTGAAACTTGATCTGAGGTATGCTGAGACACGTGTGTCACGCCTCGCCTCGTTGATAAGCCCCCAAGGTCGCTCCGTGGAGCGGCCTGCACGTATTGCACTGTGTGAATTATATAAATTATTACCAACTCACGGTCTGAGGTACTAGCGATTCAAGAGATATCCTTTTTTTTATGGCACATTGGAGAAGCCAATGCGAGGTTTCTTCTTCCTCAGCTTGTCACAACTCTGTCAAATGCGATTGAGTTAAAAAGTCAGAATTTGACCAAATCTGTTTTATTCGTTTGTTAATATACCTCAGCTATTGACAAATCTTAAATTAGAATTTTGTTTGAGGTTAAAATGACCGCGACAGGTCGTGTCCAACGATGCTTTCAGTCTGTACACGTGATAAATAATTAAATCCGCACACTTGACGCCTCTTCTTCTTCACGCAATAACAACTTCTAGCTTCCAGACCGTACATCCAATCATCTTGAAATTTTGCACACTTGTTACTCTTCATGACGTCTACTATAGTATGAAGTTTCACGTCGATCAAGAAAGCGATTCAAGAGATATCCATTTTAAAAATATTTTGGTTTAATTAACGATATCTGCCAAACCACGTGAGCTATCGCAAATATCCAAAAGGACATTTTAGTAGACTGACATGCGGAACAGATCTGTGAATGTTTCCCCTCGATTGGATCAAAAATGAGGGGGGGGGGGGGGGCTCGGTTTTAAAGGTTCATGCTTAAAAACGTCATAACTCTGAAACCATGTGACGCATGATGTCATGCTCGCTGACTTTTTTGTTCGTTATGGGTATGCGATTTTGCCTGAAAAGTTTGACCTCGATCTGTTCAGCCGTTGCAGAGAAAAAGGGGTTTTCGTGTTTTCACGAAAAACAATATGGCGCCCGAACCACGTGACCTGTGACGTCATAATTACCATTCAAATATTCTACAGACCGAGTCCCTCCTATGGTGAAAATTTGATCTCAATCGGTCCTATTATTGCAGAGAAAATCTTTTTTAAAGGAAATTAAAACTTAAAATGGCACTGAGTTAAGCATCATCAGAATTATCAGAATTCCCAAAGTTCAAAGTGCCATAACTTTGTCAAAAATGATCGAAACGTCGTGAGGTTCGAACTTGATCTGTAACTGATCATGAGGAAACGATGTGCCAAGTTTGAAATCATTAGCATTAAGCGTTTAGAAAGAAAGTCCGGAAAACTGTTCTTTGCGTGACGGACTGACGGACTGACAGACTGACGGACGGAGGGACGGCGTGCAAACCTATAGTCCCCTCCGGTGTACACCGGTAGGGGACTAACAAGCATTCTGAGTATTGCGCTGCAATACATGTCCCCTAGCAGCAGTCTGTCGTCCGGAAAACTGTTGGGGAAATTCCCAAAGTTCAAAGTGCCATAACTTTGTCAAAAATGATCGAAACGTCGTGAAGTTCGAACTTGATCTGTAAGTTGTCATGAGGAAACCATGTACCAAGTTTGAAATCATTGGCATTAAGAGTTTAGAAAAAAAGTCCGGAAAACTGTTCTTTGACAGACAGACTGACAGACTGCAAACCTATAGTCCCCTCCGGTGTACACCAGTAGGGGACTAATAAACAACATCCTCCAGCGCAGCATTGCCGGGGCGCCTTAGGCGCCCGGTGATACCGCCATGCAGCAGAGACGGTATTGGGAAGGAGAGGCATACAATAATTGATTGATTAATTGCATAATTTAAATCAATAAATAATAATCGCAAAATAATTTCTTAATCAATAGGCTAAGAGCATACCTCAACCACCAGTGTTTCATTTGAAGCTGCAATTTTTTTCAAAAAAACAATAAGTTTTTGAAATTAAATGTCATGAATCGAAAAAATGAATAAAACGATTAATTGACTAATCAATAAATCAAAAATATCCTTCATAGCCACATCACTTGGTCACTGTCATGTCCTAATATCAGCTTCCTAGCTCAAAAGGTGCCTTCAGGAGATATTGCCCAGATGAGAAAGAAAATAAATAAATGATCAATAACGAAAATAAATAAATAATAATCGTAAAATAATTAAACTATTAATCAATTGGGTAATAGAATATCTAAACCACCACCATTTCATTCGAATCTGTAACTTTCAAAAAAATCACGCAGGTCATTAGTCGAATAATTAAATAATTAAAAGATTCATTGATTAATCAATAAATTAAAAATAGCCTTTACAGCCAAATCACTTGGTTATTGCTGTGTCTAAATATCAGCTTCCTAATTCAAAAGGTGCCTGAGATGTTGCCCAGATGAGAAAGAAAATTAAAAAGTACTTAATTAATCGATAATAATCAGGTAATTAATTAAATAAATAAATAATTAATCAAAAAACAAAAAATACCGTTTTTGCCAAAGCACGTACTCACTATTGTGCCAAAATTTCAGCTTCCTGGCTCAAAGGATGGCTGAGATATCACCTGGACTAACAATAAATAAAGAAAAAGAAAGAAAGAAAACAAAGAACCGGAGTGAAAACTGAGTACTCCCTTTCACCGCGCGTCATCGCCAAGCTCCCTTCAGTGCCCGGCAATGATGTCATGCAGCACCTGGACATGGGATATGAAAGGAGCGGTGTACAATTAGTTTGTAATGGTATCCATCTGTGGTCAAACACACACGTTAAAATTGCTGTTAAAAAAGGATTATGTGGACATTTAGTAAGTTGCATCGATGTCGGTCATCTATCTATAATTCCAGTAATCTCTGTACGTTTGTACGTCTGTACGTCTGTACGTTTGTCTGTGACCGCTGTTTCTCGACAACTACCGGTCCGATATACTTGAAACTTGCCAGGTATATTGCTGGGGACCCGAGGATGTGCCTTTTCAAGGTTTGAAATTAATCGGACAAGTACTTACCGAGCTATGGCGATTTAGCCGTTCGCCGTTCGCTTTGCCGTTGCGAATGGACCAAACCATTCATGTAAATAGAGGGGGGGGGGGGGTTCTGTGGTCGTTCGCTTTGGCTTTGCGAATGGACCAAACCATTCATGTAAATAGAGGGGGGGGGTTCTGTGGTCGTTCGCTTTGGCTTTGCGAATGGACCAAACCATTCATGTAAATAGAGGGGGGGGGGGTTCTGTGGTCGTTGCGAATGGACCAAACCATTGTTTTTTTTTGCAGTTTGTTTTTTTTTTGCAGTTTTTTTTTTTTTTGCAGTTTTTTTTTTTTTGCAAGGAACGGGCACCCACGTACGGGCACGTCCTAGCTTATATATAGTACGGGCATGCCCTAGTGTACTAGAAATGGAGATGACACTGGACAGCAATGTACTAGAAATGGAGATGACACTGGACAGCAATCTTGTTTGGCACCTTTACCATCATGTGGCATTAGAGCAGTCAGTTCAACAAATTTCTAATGGGAGGAAAACCTAATTACATGGCGATTGGCATCTTCACAGTGAAAATCTTGATCCTGGACACAAGAGATTGCTGGAGATGAAGTCCCAAGAAGCTGAGATGTTCCACACATGCAGATTCCACAATGCTGTGTAGTTACGATTTATTTCACCACGTGGGGGATTCAGCATGCATGCACAGTTCCAAGAGGAACTGGACTATGTTGGAAGATGATATCCCAGTTCAAAATGCATAGCAACTCACTCTAATGAACAAGCATTCTGAGTATTGCGCTGCAATACATGTCCCCTACCAAAGTTCAAAGTGCCATAACTTTGTCAAAAATGATCGAATATGCAAATATATGCAAATTTATGCACGGTTGATGCTGGTTTTCAAACTTGATCTGAGGTATGCTGAGACATGTGTGTCACGCCTCGCCTCGTTGATAAGCCCGCAAGGTCGCTCCGTGGAGCGGCCTGCACGTATTGCACTGTGTGAATTATATAATTACCAACTCAGGGTCTGAGGTACTAGCGATTCAAGAGAAATCCATTTTTTTTATATTTTCGTTTAATTAACGATATCTGCCAAACCACGTGCCCCATCGCAAATTCCAAAAGGACATTTTAGTGGACTGACATGCTGAACATATCTGTGAAGTTTCCCCTCGATTGGATCAAAAATGAGGGAGGAGCTCGGTTTTAAAGGTTCATGCTTAAAAACGTCATAACTCTGAAACCATGTGACGCATGACGTGATGCTCGCTGACTTTTTTTGTTCGTCATGGGTATGCAATCCTGCCTGCAAAGTTTGACCTCGATCTGTTCAGCCGTTGCAGAGAAAAAGGGGTTTTCGTGTTTTCACGAAAAACAATATGGCGCCCGAACCACGTGACCTGTGACGTCATAATTACCATTCAAATATTCTACAGAACGAGTCCCTCCAATGGTGAAAATTTGATCTCAATCGGTCCTATTATTGCAGAGAAAATCTTTTTTAAAGGAAATTAAAACTTAAAATGGCACTGAGTTAAGGATCATCAGAATTATCAGAATTCCCAAAGTTCAAAGTGCCTTAACTTTGTCAAAAAAGATCGAAACGTCGTGAAGTTCGAACTTGATCTGTAACTTATGAGGAAACCATGTACCAAATTTGACATCATTAGTAGTAAGCGTTTAGAAAATAAGTCCGGGAAAACTGTTCTTTGCGTGACGGACTGACGGACGGAGTGCAAACCTATAGTCCCCTCCGGTGTACACCGGTGGGGGACTAATAAGAAGAATACGAAGAATCATCTTAAAGGAAAATGAATCTTTCAGGCAGAGCACACAAAAAAAGCAAAGCTACCAAGCAAAGTCAAGGAGATACCAAGCTACTAAACTTATCCATTGTAACCGTGTAGAAACTTCAGATCATGACTTTTCAAAATATAAACTTTTGACACAAAGTTATTCAAAGAGAATTTGATCGAACCCTGCAAAAAAAAAATTCTAAAGCTCATATAGGAGTGTGCGCAGACAGACACACACACACACACACACACACACACACACACACACACACACACACACACACACACACACACACACACACACACACACACACACACACACACACACACACACACACACACACACACACACACACACACACACACACACGGCAAAGCAGTTCACCTTGAGAGGGAAGTAACTCGTCAGAATACACTAGGTGCCACCGGCACAATCTAGTGGCACCGCTTTTAAGGAGAGATCTCCCTCCCCAAGAAATGCCGAACCCACGGCGTTTGTCCATTCTCTATCACGTAAAGGCTGAGCATCAAGTGAGGAAGCAGCACGTACAATTTTCACCTCCGCCACCAAAGGTGGATGGACGTTATGTTTTCACCCCTGTCTGTCTGTGCGCAGTACTACACTACTACGTCTACATCGTTGCACATAGAATCGCCATACTTCACACACATATTTGCCTTGCCATGGAATAGACTGTGCCGAATTTTTAACTCTCTAGGTCCAAGGTCAAGCTCAAGGTCACCCAAAACGTGAAATCAGTGGGGTCGAGTTTTCATTACTCCCACCAGGGAGTAATGCATTCACTCGTGTCTGTGTGTGTATGTGTTCGTGTGTGTGTGTGTGTGTGTGTGTGTGTGTGTGTGTGTGTGTGTGTGTGTTCGTGTGTTTGTGAACAAGATATCTGGAAAAGTTCTGAACGGATTTGGATGAAAGTTGGTGGGATGATTGCCCTTGGGATAAGGAAGAATTGATTAGATTTTGGTGAAGCTCAGGATAGTATTCCGGATCCAGGAATTTTTTGACGGATTTTTTTACCATTGGAAGATAGGGCTCATTTTTTTTTTAACATTATCTTCTATATATTCTATATTTAACATTGTGATATGAAAATAGTTTTCATATTTGTTGTAAATGTAGTTTAAACTCGTGGTTATGCGTTAGAGCGGTGTATTTTGTTAGCAGCCTCGTCTTCAATGTCCATTTTTTTTTATAATAAAGACATATTCTGTCATTTTAAAACCACCAAAGTGTGTATTAGGTTTCCCCGTTTCATAAAATGTATCGTTTGATAAGTATAATGCTTTAAAACTTTTATTTTTGTTTTTTTTACTTCAGAAGAGATATCAACATTTAGCTCAGTGAATGTCATTCGCGGTGTCAGTATTTGATGAACTTATAAAGACTTAGTTCCAGATTTGCAATGGCTGAGGTATATTAACAAACGATAAAACAGATTTGGCAAAATTCCAACTTTTTTAAAAAAGATCGCATATTCACCCAGGATTGTGAGAGGCTGAAGAAGAAGAAACCTCGCATGGGCTTCCCAGACCAAATAAATAATTCTGGTTCTGGCTCTGCGATTTTCAGGTTTATTACTCCCGCTAGGGAGTAACGCATTCGATCGTGTCCGTCCGTGTGTGTGTGTTCGTATGTTCGTGTGTTTGTGAACAAGATATCTGGAAAAGTTCTGAACGGATTTGGATGAAAGTTGGTGGGATGATTGCCCTTGGGATAAGGAAGAATTGATTAGTTTTTTGTGAAGCTCAGGATATTATTCCGGATCCAGGAATATTTTTTTGGAATATTTTTTTAGGAAAGATTTTTTTCTGTTTTACTGCATTAAAGCTTTTATTCATATTCTTAAATGATGTTTTTCTCCTCTAATTCCGAGATATATCAAAATAAATTCTCTGACAGTTAGGGCCTACTTTCTTTTTAATTTATTGTTTTGGGGAGAGGGGATGTTATACAAAACATATTATTCCAACTAAACCCACGGCGGGAGTATGCGCTCTACTGAGTGGCGTTCTAGTTTAAAATATATTTCAAACCACTATAACTCTAAAAGTACAAGATATATGCATACACTTACTGTTACTGACATATAGGAAGTCACATACGACATTTCATTTGGCACCATGACCTTTGACCTTGAGTGACCTTGAAAGGTCAAACTCAGGGTCAATAAAAAAGTACATTCCAGCAAGTCCTCGGTCTCTGACCGATTTCTAGTTTGTTTGTCCGTTTGTGAACAAAATATCTCAAAAAGTTGTGGACGGATTCGGACGAAATTTGGCAGAGATGTAGCGTATGTGACAAGGACGAAATGATTGGATTTTGGTGAAGATCCGGATTCGGCTATGATAATTTTTTAAGTGCTTCTTCACCATTGGGAGATAGGGCCAAAAACGATACATAGCAGGATATCTCAAAAAGTTGTGGACGGATTTGGACGACACTTGGTGGACCGGTTGGGTGTCTGACAAGGACAAATAGATTCGATTTTGGTGAAGATCTGAATATGGATTCGGATATGAGAATTATATAAACTCTAAGTGATTATTCTCAATTGAGAGATAGGGCCAAAAACGATACATAGCAGGATATCTAAAAAAGTTATGGATGGATTTGGGCAAAACTTGTTGGACATGTGTGTGACAAGGAAGAATCGATTCAATTTTGGTGAAGATCCGGATCCGGATCCGGCTAGTATAATTTTTTAACCCATTCTTCACCATTGAGTGGGCCAACCAGACGGAGGTTTGCTCTCGACTGAGTGCCGTTCTAGTTACCTCCGTCACCGAAGGTTAGCGGAGGTTATGTTTTCATCCATGTCAGTTTGGCTGTTTGATCGTTTGTGAACAAGATATATTAAAAAGTTGTAGACGGGTTTCAGATGGACTTTGGAGTGGAGAGGAAATTATTAGATTTTGGGGAAAATCCGGATCCGGATGCTATAATTTTTAAGTGGTTCTTCATTATTGAGAGATAGGGCGAAAACGACATATATAGCAAGATATCTCAAAACATTGTGGACGGTTTTGGATGAATATCGGTTGACAGCTCTTGTGTCTGACAAGAAATCAATTCTGGCTAAGATCTGAATCCGGATCCGATACATTTCGATACGATACATTTTATGAAACGGGGAAACCTAATACACACTTTGGTAGTTTTAAAATGTATATAGGTACCTATCCAATTCCAATTTTAAACTATCTACCCCTCTACTGCCACAACCTTTCCAAGTACCAACTACTCTATGACTGAAAGACTCATGCCTTAATACTGTCCTAACTCTCATCTTTACCCTCAGGCTATGTCCACTGGTTCTAACATGGTCTGTTCTGCTGAAAAGCTCCACTGCACCTGTCTTGTCCACACCTTTTATTATCTTAACCATCTATCAGATCCCCTCGTAATAGACCCCTTTCTAATGTACAAGGCCCTGTCTCCTTCAGCCACTCCTTATAGCTACGTCTAGCTGGCCTCGGAATAAATGTAGTAGCTCTACGCGGTATCATCTCTATGGCAACCAAGTCCTTCCTCAGATGTGGTGCAACAAACTGAACATTATAATTTGGGTGAGGCCTCACTACCTTAATCTACTCAGTGTTAAAACCATCTCTTTTGTTTTATAATGTATCCCCTTACATATCCAATCTTAAACCCTGTGAGCTTTACCTACAGCTACCTAGGACTGTGCTGTCTGCTTACCCACCTCCTCCACCTACCCCACCCCATATCTATTACCACCCCAGACCCTTCTCCTGTGCAACGACATGCTCCGAGGCTGCCCCTTGCTGAAATCACAATGGATTTTCCTGCTTGTACTAAAAAAATAACAATATAACTGAATATACATTTTTAGCCACATCACAGACGCTGGTCATAGAGTGCCCTCTGCTGTTGTTGTTGTTGTTCTTCTTGTTCTTGCAGAGAAGACAAAACCTCAAAGCTCCACCCATTCTGGGAACCATAGCTCCACCCATTGTGGGAGAGGCTTCATATAAACAAATATCCACCATTTTATTAACTCGCATAGCTTTGAGGCCTGTTTTGTAGGCCCGCGGTGTCTTCCTCTCTCACACAGTTTTATTTCAAATCAAATTCGATATATCATTTCATTTTTCACAGTCGCTAACATAGTTTTAGACTCGGTTGAAAAAAAACGGGAAGAAAATCCGATGAAAGTTGCCCTTTATAGAACGAAATGAATTCTCAAAGGCCTGTAACTTCAAGTCCATTGAGATTTTTTTTTTTTTAAATCGCGGCATGGTCAGGCATACACCGCCCGAAATAAGAGACGGGAAAATGACGAGATATATATATTTTGTTTAAATCGCGGCATGGTCAGTCATACACCGCCCGAAATAACAGACGGGAAAATGCCGAGATATATTAAAAATTCGTCCATTTGATGACAATCGTCACGATGAAATATTTAATTTATACGTCGTCACAATAATGTGGAGAGAGGAGCATAGCTTCGTTCACGTGTCGCCACATACGGGAAATTGCCGAGATATATTTTTTTTAAATCGCGGCATGGTCAGTCATACACCGCCTGAAATAACAGACGGGAAAATGCCGAGATATATTAAAAATTCGTCGCCACACACGGGAAATTGCCGAGATATATTTTCACTTTGCACAAAAATAACATCAAGTAATCGAATCAATAGGAATGTCCTGTGCCTATAACATCGAAGTTATAGGCACAGCTGCATCTAGGCATTGTGTAACATCAACGCGGCTTTTGTTTTAATTAAAACTTTTTGTACTTGTTCCTCATGCGCTGTCAGGATAGCTTTGAGTCACGTGCCATTTTTTTTGAGCCGTCTTGCTGGGGCTCGAATGTTGACTCAGCAAACAGCTATGAACCAGGTGTTCCCCATGCAGGGTAATGCATCAACCTGTGTACCGTACATCGGAAGGACTTCGAGTCAGAGGGCCCTTCTACCTGCACTGGATGAATTGATAGACCTTAAAGATCCCACTGTGTCTTTTGCAAAGAGTAGACTGCAGTTAAAATCAGTGACGTCACATTTTATTCCCTCCAATAGCTAATGTACGACTAATCCATAGGTTTGGGTATGAAGTTGGAATTTGGTGAAGGTGCCAATGATAACTCGCTCATTCCTTGTGAAAAACACTGCGTCACATTTAATGTCCACAGATGAACATCCTATCTGATGGACCAAAATACCCATTAATGTAACAATACCTTGCCTGTGAACCACCAAAGTTTGTTGTCAAGGTGGAAATCGAACCAAGACGAGACAGCACACAGGTGAGTTCGCTTCATCTGCACAATCCCACCAACCCATTTCAGAAGATTGTGATTTAAGTGATACAAGAACAGTTAAAAGGAAATGCAACGCACGTAGAGTTATTATAATCAGCAAATAAAGATTAAAACAAGCATTTGTGGTTTGGACTAAAATAAGAAAAATATTGATGTGAAAATTAGAAATATGCTATTTGGACTAACAGAAAAGAACAGGTGTTTAAAAAGGGAAAATAATAATTTACATCCAGTAAAACAGGTAGTTAGCCTGGTGTTGGCTTAATGGTGGAGGTAGCTGGCTCGAGATCTCGGGGTCCCGAGTTCAAATCCCGGTCAGCCGTTGAATTAACACCAGGTGGGTAGATTTAGCCTGTCATCCTTCCGAGGTCGGCAAAATGAGCACCAGCTTACTGGGAATAATGAGCCATTCGAGTATCCTGCGACAGAGTGGCGACCCGTCCAGGATTGTGCCCAATAATCCAGAAACTGCTTCGGCAGCCATGTGCTTCATTAGTCATTACAATGCTAAAAGGAGTGGTCATCATCAAAACAGGTAGTTACACTGTAATAGTCAGTACTTTAAAACAGCTGTTCACCACCATCTCTTATCTTCCCCCATCCAAAACCTTGATCTTTTCTACCGCCGTTAATTCACCCCAGATCCACTTTTTTGAAATAGACTTCTGTCCTGGAAGTCGTAGCAATGTCAATGTGTTTTTTTTACCTCTCCCACTCCCCCCCCCCCCCCCCTTTCCCGTGCCTCCTCCCCCCAAGCCCTCTCCCTCCCACAGATCTCCCGATGTCCCTGCTCTCAAATGTTGTACTTGTGTGCTTCCCTCTCTCTCCCCATCTTGTCTCCCGCTCCCTTTATCATATGTTTTATGTGTCAGTTTATCTTTTTCTATTAATGTTAGCTCTTACACGAACCTCGATCTTGTATAAAAAAAAAAAGTGCCAGAATGAAAGCAAGCTATCGCACATGCAGGAACTTTCGAGAAAGTGAGTAACGACTGGCAGTTAGTGCATGAATCATGCGGGCGAAGACAAAGTAGATGGTGCAGCGAGGGAAGGGCAAGGGAAGGTTTGGGTGATCGAGTCTTTGGGAATATATTCAGAATGTTTGGTGTTCAAGCAGAAATGAACCTTGCATTCCATGAATTGTCAACAAACCTGATAAGGTCAAACAACGAAGGAAAAAAGAAAAACCTGTGGTCTTGGGTAGTTAGGCCACAGTGGGCTGTGGGTGCCATATAAAAAAGGGGTGGGGGGAGGGGATATCTGTGAAAGGAAAAAATAAAACAACACCAACTGCATGATCGTCAAAACTCGGTCAAACTGCTGAACAGCATTCCCATAAAGGAATTAAACAGGTGAACAGGAGTTAAAAGGTGGAATTAAACAGCTGAATATGACGTACAAGGATGAGGAAAATGGCTCGACAACAATGAACAAGGAAGTTTCTGAATAATAGCATTTAGAAGCATGAACAACTAGGAGGAACAAAATGGCTGAACAAACTGAACAAAATTTACAAAGATCGGATCAGATCAGACCATGTACCACACTCTCTGCAGAGCGTCGGTGCTCCCGAAGCAGTTTAATGGTTAGCGTTACAATCCTGGACAGGTCGCCACTCCAACAAAGGAAGTCAGGGCAAGAATTTGCAATTTGTTCAAGGTGACGGTGTTCGCTGCCTACCGTTAGCAAAGGACACCGTGGGATGTTTAACGTCTTCCAACGAATGCTGGCAGACGGGACGACCCTTTAACATCCATTCGAGGGACAGCAAGCACATTGATGAATCACCGTGCCAGTGAAACAGCAGGATGGCAGTTTATACCTGGGTCGGGATTCAAACCCAGGCTAGACAGTGAGAGACGAGTGTGCATATATCGAGGCCAACCAACGAGCCCATTTCCAAGAAGAATTGTATCATTTTTGTAAGGCCCGAAGATTGACAGCATAGATATGAAAAAAAATTATGAAACACAACTTCTGTACAGACAAAGTTCAGAGGTTGAAGTCAAAGAGGAAAGCACAATTACGAAGACATAACTCGACTCCAGGAAAGGATTGTTGTACAGTGTGAAACAAGAAGACAAACAAAATGTTTGACCGATTTCATATACCTTCGTCAAACCAAAAACTTTTAGGCCAAATGGAATGACATCAAAATAGTAGAGGTAATAAAATGGATGAGGTATTAGGACTCTGATTCTTCCTACAGCTGAGGTGTAATCGCTAAGTCCACCCCGGGTAAATCAAGGACGTGCGGGTTCCTCCAGTAACTGCCTTCTGATTAAACTCCCAAAATCCAGGCTCACTGCATCCTCCACTACTTTATTCCTCACTTCTCCTATTGGTGGAACCACCTTCATGTGACAATGACACGCTTACTTTCCTCCAGGGATTCAATGGGGCATCTCGGGTCATCCGCTGTCACTCCCAACGATGTTCAATTTTCAATAACTCCATTGACCACAACGAGTCGAACCCTTTGAGGTGCAGGTCATTGTGCTTCCTCCCCCATCTCCCTACTAATTTTTGGTTTGTTCTGCCCTCTTATACCGTGTCTAACTGTTACCCTACTGCCAGTTCATACCTTCCATCACTTCACTCTTCCATATACAGCTCAGAGGCGAGTGTGATATGGTAGTTGAGCCTGGGATCCCAGGATGACCTGCACGAAGATGGGAGGGCCTTAACAGACTAACACAACACATACACTTTAATAAGTACATGTTGGCACATTTTCTTGTTTAAATCGTCTTAATGAAGTTGGATTATAAAAGTACCATTGATCTTATTAGAAACTAACAGGGGTACGGGGTGTTGGTCCGGTTTTTTTTGTGGGGGCCCAAAACACTTCCCTACACCAATTAAGGAATAGGGTCGGGGATCATTTAACATTACCCTTCACAAAGCTAAAAAGGCTTATGCAAGAAAGTGCGATAAAAAAAAAATCCAACTTCTTTTTCAAAATTTTCTGAAATTATTTGGCCTAAAACACTTCCCAGCACTCACTGATGAACTTCTGAAAGTTTGACAAAGATCCGTTCAGCCATCTCTGAGAAAAATGGTGACACACACACGCACACGCACATGCGCGTACACACACACACCTCTCTTATAGCATAGATTGTCTTGATATTTTAAAATAGAATGGTCTGGCAGAATAGCTTGGACACATGCACACGTGTCTCTGAGCTGTTTAATCTAGGTTTGAAACCTGGCCCATCTATAACCCATCAACCAGGTGTTTTACATGCAGGCCAACGCATCAACGTGTGTGACGTCCATTGGAAGGACGTTAAACTCGATGGCCCATTTTCCAGAACCGGTTGTCGGTGTAAGTTAAAGGTCTCACGTTATCTTTTACAAAGAGTAGGTGACTTGTCACCAGCACCTTTAACAAATTACAAATTCCTGTCAGTCAAACGTTCCAGGAATACTTGGGTCAGAACCCCACAAGAGGATGGAAACAATTGGGGCCATTCAAGTAAAAGTAAAGTAGTAGACTATTTTTCCTTCTTCTATTTATTATAGCTTAAAAGCCTAATATATGTAATAAACCTTAATACAAGTCAGTAAAGCATTGCTCCACAGCATTATCAACATAGAAAAATTTTTGGTCAGATTTTGCTCAGATTAGGCGAATTGATCTGATTAATCTGTGCAAAAGTTTTGCAATGTACAGTTTAGGAAACCTAAACCATACATTTTAAATTTTTTTTTTTGAGATTGTGTAATATTACATAGTGGCACCTTCCTCGATTGCTTTTCTGGTCATACAAGAAAGAAATGAGAGAAAAAAATGTTCATGGTCGGGATCAACACTTGATAAATGGAAAAGCACATGTGAAAAATACAAGGAAAACAGTAATAAAATAGAACGGCACTCAGTAGAGCGCATACCTCTGGAAGGTTGAACAGTTTAGGTTTTGTATCATACTTGAGATATTCTTCTCACATACAGAAAGACAAAACACCCGAGAGACAGACAGGCATGAACACATAAACGCTGTCCACCTTTAGTAGCGGAGGTAACGAGAAAGAGCAATCAGATATTGCAGACCCGTGCCAGGACTTGTTTTCTGTGGTCTTTGTGTGGTCTATTGCGTGTTTCGTTTCTGTGCTGGTGTGTTCGTTATTAACAATAGAAGTAGTTAATATTTAATTATAAGATGTAACTAGTAGCTACATAATTAATAGATGTACTCACGTTCCAATAGTGTGTAATTAATAGATGTACTCGTTCCATTTGAATTCAATTAATAGATGCACTCGCATTCCAATAGTATGTAATCAATAGATGTTCTCACGTTCCAAATAGTACGTAATTAATAGATGTACTCATTCCAAAAGTATGAAATTAATATATGTACTCACATTCCAATGTTATGTAATTAATAGATGCACTCACATTCCAATAGTATGTAATCAATAGATGTTCTCACGTTCCAAATAGTACGTAATTAATAGATGTACTCATTCCAAAAGTACGAAATTAATATATGTACTCACATTCCAATGTTATGTAATTAATAGATGTAATCGTTCCATTTGTATGTAATTAATAGATGTACTCCTTCGATTTGTATTTAATTAATAGATGTACTCCCATTTGTATGTAATTAATAGATGTACTCCTCCCATTTGTATGTAATTATTAAATAGATGTACTCCTTCCATTTGTATGTAATAAATACATGTACTCACATTCCAATGGTATGTAATTAATAGATGTACACACGTTCCATTAGTATGTAATTAATATATGTACGCACACTCCAATAGTACATAATTAACTAGCGGGGTCACCCGTGGGAATCCCACGGGCATGGATGTGTGTGACATTTCGACATATTGAGTTAGATGCTGCACATTCGTTTTTACAAAATGGTTACTGGCAAGTCATCAGATCCAGAAATGGTGTAATGAACACAATTTATTTATTTCACATAATATGTGACCCCTCACTCCTCTCCACCTGACACTCTCCTCTCTCCACCTGACACTTTCCTCTCTCCACCTGACACTCTCCTCTCTCCACCTAGCACTCCTCTCCTCTCCAATCCCTCACGTTCCTCTCCTTTCCAATCCCTCACACTCCTCTCCTCTCCAATCGCGCCTCACACTCCTCTCCAATCGCGCCTCACACTCCTCTCCAATCGCGCCTCACACGCCTCTCCAATCGCTCCTCACTCGCCTCTCCAATCGCTCCTCACTCGCCTCTCCAATCGCTCCTCACTCGCCTCTCCAATCGTTCCTCACTCGCCTCTCCAATCGCTCCTCACTCGCCTCTCCAATCGCTCCTCACTCGCCTCTCCAATCGCTCCTCACTCGCCTCTCCAATCGCTCCTCACTCGCCTCTCCAATCGCTCCTCACTCGCCTCTCCAATCGCTCCTCACTCGCCTCTCCAATCGCTCCTCACTCGCCTCTCCAATCTGCTTTCCCCGTCTCGTTTCTCTCGTTTTTCTCCCGTCTCGTTCTTTTTCTTGCTCCAAATCGGCCCATCTCGCCCGCCGGCCCGTCGGAATCGGAAATCGGCCCGTCTTGCTTTCTTGCTTGCGCGTAAATAAATTGTGTTCATTACACCATTTCTGGATCTGATGACTTGCCAGTAACCATTTTGTAAAAATTAATGTGCAGCATCGAACTCAATATGTCGAAATGTCACACACATCCATGCCCATGGGGATTCCCACGGGTGACCCCGCAAGTTTGCATTGACGTTCGTCGATGGACTCGGTCGCCCGTCTCATTCGTTTTCTTGCTACATCCTGTTCAAGTCTGCGTTCATCGATCGTCTCATTCATTCTGGAAATAGAAGTTTCCACGCAGCGCATGAATTGTCACGATCCTCAAGAGGAAGTGTCTCATAATCATCAAATGATAAATGGCAAGTAAATTATATTGTGGAAAATTAAAGATTTCAAATAAACCTATTTAAAGTGTATGCGCACATAACTAATAAAAAAACGAAGAAATATCTCTCGGTAATTTCCTGAAACATATTTTACTTCCGGCTAATAATGTTGAATGAAATAAAAACGAAGAAATATATGTCGGCATCATTGTTGACGTTTTTGTGACGACTGTCATCAAACGAAAAAGTAATATATCTTAACGGAAAAGCAAAAGCGAATTTTTAATATATATCGACACGTTGCCGTTGGTGTCATGTTGGGCGGTGTATGATACACCATGACGCGATTTTTAAAAATATATCTCTGCATTTTCCCGCGTGTGTGGAATGTTCTCAATTATTGCTGACACCGAGTCCAAAACCATCGATAAAAATGAAATCATATAGTGAGTTAGATTGGAGATAAAGGCGTGAGAGAGACTCAATGGCCTTGAAGTTACAGGCGTTTGAGAATTCATTTCGTTCTATAAACGGCAACTTTCATCGGATTTTCTTCCCGTTTTTTTTCAACCGAGTCTAAAACTATGTTAGCGACTGTGAAAAATGAAATGGTATATCGAATTTGATTTGAAATAAAACTGGGAGAGAGAGCAAAACACCACAGGCCTACAAAACAGGCCTCAAAGCTATGCGAGTTAATAAAATGGTGGATATTTGTTTATAATTATATGAAGGCACTCCCAGAATGGGTGGAGCTATGGGTGGAGCTACTCTGCAAACCGAGTAAGCCACACCCCGGACAGACACCCAACAGATAGACAGACAGACAGAATCATCTACGGCTATTATAATATAGATAGATGTACTCGTTCCAAAAGTATGTAATTAATATATGTACTCACATTCCAATGTTATGTAATTAATAGATGCAATCGTTCCATTTGTAAATAATTAATAGATGTACTCACGTTCCAATGCTATGTAATTATCCTGCGCTCGTGAAGGGAAAATCGGGGGTTAAGCATTGAGTTACGTATGTACGTGTGCCGTGTCTGCATTTAAAAAATTCATTTTCTCAGCAACCATTGGTCCCAATGACATTAAATTTTCACGATAGGAGGGCCTCCTCCTGGAGAATGCTTTAATGAATATTATGACGTCATAGGTCACGTGGTACAGGCGCCATCTTGGAAAAACGTTACACCTCAAAATCTCCCAAACCGCTCAATGAAAAAAATTGAAACATGGCTCATTGCAAATACTCACCATGGGAAATAAGACATGTTGATGATGATGTCATCTGTGCCTTAATTATGACATCATAATTTGACAAGTACACCGCTTGATCTGATGAGTATGGGAAAAAAAAATCCTCTGCAAGTGTTAGTCCGATTGGCAGGAAATTTTCAGAATATGAGCGGCTCCTCCTGTGGATTTTAAAAAATGATAATAATGACGTCATAGGTCACGTGGTACAGGCGCCATCATGGAAAAATCGAAAAAAGGTTGCACCTCTATATCTCCGAAACCGCTCCATGGGAAAAAAACTGAAACATGGCTCATTGTCAAGTACTCCACTTGGGGAATAACATATGTTAATGATGATGTCACCGGTACTTTCATTATGACGTCATAATTCGACAAGTACAATGCTTGATTCGATCAGTATGAATTTTTTTCTCTGCAATTCTTCGTCCGATTGACATGAAATTTTCACCATATGAGGGCCTCCTCCTATAGAATATTTTAATGATTATTATGACGTCATAGGTCACGTGGTACAGGCGCCATTTTGGAAAAACTTCGCACCTCTATATCTCTGAAACCACTCCATGGAAAAAAATAAGACCTGGCTCATTGTCACCGACTCCCCATGGGGAATAAGATATGTTAATTATGTCATTGGTGCCTTCGTTATGACGTCATAATTCGACAAATACAACACTTATCCATCCGATCATTTTTTTTTTTTTAAATCAGCAACTGTTGGTCTTATGGACACAAAATTTTCACCATAGGAGCGCCTCCTCCTTTAGAATATTTTAATGATAATCACGATGTCATAGGTCGTGTTACAGGCGCCATCTTGGAAAAACCGAAAAACGTTGCACATCTATATCTCCAAAACCGCTCTATGGAAAAAATTGAGGCGCGGCTCATTGTAAATAACTCCATATGTGGAATAGGTGTTGTTAATGATGACGTCATTGGTGCCATAATTATGACGTCATAATTCGACAGGGACAACGCTTAGTCTGATCAGTTTGAAATTTATTGAGCGTGATCTAAGCAACAATTATTTAGAGAATATAAATTTATGATGTCATCGCTCACATGGTCTGGCAGCCATATTGGATCAAAAAAAAAGAAACGTTCAAAAACAGAAGAGTTGGCTCACCGAGTTGACTGCGCAGGGTAAGTATTCTATGCATACCATCTAGTCAATAGATGCAATCGTTCCATTTATATGTAATTAATAGATGTACTCCTTATATTTGTATGTAATAAATATATGTACTCGCATTCTAAGATTATGTAATTAATATATGTACACACATTCCATTGGTACGTAATTAATAGATGTACTCACATTCCAATGGTATGTAAATAATAGATGCACTTGTTCCATTTGTATGTAATTAATAGATGTACTCATTCCATTTGTATGCAATTAATAGATGTACTGTTCCATTTGTATGTAATTAATAGATGTACTCACATTCCAAGAGTATGTAATTACCCTGCGCTCGCTAAGCAAAAAGCGGGGTTAAGCATTCAGGTACGTACGTACGTGTGCCATGTGCCGCAACAGAGGTGGATTTACAATGTACAGTACACCACTTCTCTCACACTCAGTGGGCGCAGTCTGTACAGTACTCGTGAGAGATGTCATCTGACCTAATTGATAGTATTTTTGTGCCAAACCCTTTCAAATGCCTTCATGAAGAGTGGTAAAAGAAGGATCATAAAGCTATTCGCTTGGACATTAAAAATGGATGTGGTGAAGCAATTTGAGTGTGGAGAGCGTTTGGTGGACATTGCCCGTATGCTCAGCCTCTCTCTCTCGACCGAGGACAATTACGAGTAACAACAACAAAATAAAGTTGAGTGCCTCATCATCTCATAAACTGCTCCACCCCCACAGAAACCGAAGCTGCTCCAATTTATCATTACTTTCCCCAGCATCGGCCAACATATAGCGGAAATATCACCATTTAAATGGTGATATTTCCGCAAGTGATACTCTCTTCTAGAACACACAACCTCTACTTTCTCCCTCTCCTGACAACCTCCCATCTACTTTCTCACCAATCCTCTCCAAGAAGTTCTCTCACTCAAGTTTTTGGGTCTCACTATCTACCATGACCTTTCCTGGGAAACCCACATTTCCAAGCTGGCCTCCAAAGCCAGTCGCTGACTGGGCATCCTCAGTCATGTGAAGTCCTTCCTTGGCACACCTGAGCTCCTCACCACATACAAGGCTTTCATTCACAGCTCAATGGAATACTGCTCTCCCCTCTGGGCTGGTGCTCCTGCCTCACACCTAGCTCAGCTTCATGCTGTTGAAACCAAAGCATTCAGAATCATTGGAATCTCCCACGATGAAGCTGATTGTGAGGGCCTTTCACTCACTCACCGCAGGCAGGTTGGTGGTCTTTCTGTCTTCTATCAACTCCTATCCGGCCTAGCTCCCCCAGCTCTATCTGTGCTCTGTCCCCCAAATATTCCCACAGGTCGCATAAGTTCTGCCAGCAACCCTCTTCTGGTGAAATTGCCAAAATCAAGACTCTCTGCTCACCTTCACTCTTTCATTCCTCTTTACTCCCGCCTCTGGAACAAACTCCCGCTTCTGGAACAAACTCCCGCTTCTGGAACAAACTCCCGCTTCTGGAACAAACTCCCGCTTCTGGAACAAACTCCCGCTTCTGGAACAAACTCCCGCCTCTGGAACAAACTCCCCCACTCCCTTCAATCCCACTTCTCCCTCCAGGTCTTTAAAACAGCTGTTCACCACCATCTCTTATCTTCCCCCATCCAAAACCTTGATCTTTTCTACCCCTGTTAATTCACCCCAGATCCACCTTTTTGAAATAAACTTCTTTCCTGGAAGTCCTAGCAGTGTCCATATGTTTTGTACCACTCCCACCGCCCCCCCCCCCACCCCCACGCCTCCTCCACCCAAGCCCTCTCCCTCCTGCAGATCTCCAGATATCCCTGTTCTCTGCTGTTGTACTTGTGTGCTTCCCTCTCTCCCTATCTTGTCTCCCGCTCCCTTTATTGTATGTTTTGTGTTTTTTTTTTTTGGTTTTTTTTTGATGAATGTTAGCTCTAACACAAGCCTCGATCTTGCATACAAAAAAAAAAAAAAAAAAAAAAAAAAAAAAAACTTGAAAAAGAAATGGGATATACTGTAACCATATTTGCCTCTCGCTAGACCATAATGGAGGGTTTTTGTGCTATAAAATGCAACGAAAATAGAATTTTCAACAAAGTAACAAGAAAACTCCTGTGGCAAGGGTAGATATAAAACATCTCAAACCAAGGTTGCTGCATGCAAAATCCACCCTCCCCAAAATAAAAAGTTGCCATGGATACATCAAATTGTCCACTTCAATAAAATTAAACTAGACGATCTTAATCAAAGCTCAGGTCAATCGGATGAAAACTGACGAAAATAGAAATTTGACCATGAGTTGATCTATGACGATTTGACCCCAAAAATATTTGGTTTTCCAATTCCGTGATGTACAATGCAATTGCTCTTTAATTTCCAGGTTAATCGGATGAAAGTTGATGATTTTATAAGTTTGACCTTGAGTTGACCTTTGACCTTTCGACCTCAAAAATCGTTGGTTTCCCAATTTCGCGACTCAATATGCAAATGTTCAATTTTCAAGTCAATCGGTTAAAAACTGAATTTTAGAAATGTGACCTCAAAATCAATAGGCTTCTTCCTTATGGTTAGTGAAGATCCGTTTAAAATTGTGACCTGTAAGCAATTGTCTGACAGATAGACAAACAAACAGACAACCAAAATAACAGGACAGACAACCAAAATAACAGAACAGCCAGACAGAATAACGCACAAGACCAACCAATATACTTCAACAAGAAATGAAAAAATCTTCGATTTTGCAAGTCGTGAAAAATCACTCAGTGACACTTGGCAAAAGAGAACAAAGTAGAATGGTACCAAGCAAAGAATCCTTTGACCTCACAAATAATTGGAAGTTGAATTCAGTGACCTGATGTGAAAATTGTATTCAAAGTTCAAGTGAATCGGATGAAAATTGAGGATTTTAGAAATTTTGTAAGAAGTGGTTGACCATTGGCCTATGTTGACCTTTTGGCCGATGATGATCTCAAAAATAGTTGTTGGTTGAATTCAGTGACCTGATATGAAAATCCTATTCAAATTTCAAGTCAATCGGAAGAAAAATTGAGGATTCTAGAAATTTGAATAAAGTGGTCAACCTTTGGCTTATCTTGACCTTTTGACCTCAAAAATAAATAGGATTCTGTCAGATCACCAACTCTGCTATTTGGTGAAGGTTTGTGATAACATTAAAATAGTGACCTGGAGGCAAGTGTAAGTGAGCGGACAGACAAACACACAAACAAACAAATACACAGACCGGAGTGATCAACATACTGTCCAAAAAAGTTTTTTGGGCCAAATATATGTACTTGTGGATCTTTGCTTCAATTTTGCAAGTAATACAAGTAAAAAGAAGCAGTTTCCAACATAAATAAATAACTTTTCAATTGAGCATTACATTTTTTGCTATTTGTTTTGTTGATGAAAGACACACAGAACTACCATAGATATCTGTGACCACAAAGCGATCGTCAAGGGTAAGGCTCCCCCAACCCCCCTGATCCAATGATGGCCATATTATATGCTGACTGCGATATGACCTTAACCTTCAACATTTAGGGATAGCGTGTAATTTAAGAAAATGCATCCATCCATAAAACCTGATGTTGGCTTAGTGGTTAGGGTGCCGGCTTGGGATCCTCGGATCCTGGGTTCGAATCCCGGTCGATCGCTGAATTAACGCCAGGGGGGTTGACTCAGCCTGTCATCCTTCGGAGGTCGGCAAATTGAGTACCAGCTTGCTGGGATGAATGATCCCGGTGTGTACCCCAATTTAGAATAGGTACACCGCATCCCTGCGCATCGTAAGAGGCGACTAAGGGTTGGCGTCAGGAAGGGCATCCGGCCGTAAAAACATTGCCTCAAACAGGGAACTATGATTGTCATGGGGCCCGCAAGGCCATGGCCTTAAAATGATCATTCATTCATTCATTCATAAAACCCAACATCATGAAAATAGGAGTAAAATTAAGTAAATGTGCCTTGCTCTTGGATATTTATACAGGCCAATTTCATTCCGATCAGACAGATTTGTCAAGTTATGGTGAAAAATGTTAAAATGTCAATAATTAGGCTTCCCCCAAGCTCAGTGGCTGTGTTACTGGTTTTCTTGTCAGCATGTCCGTGTGTGTGTGTGTGTGTGTGTGTGTGTGTATATGTGTGTGTGTGTGTGTGTGTGTGTGTGTGTGTGTGTGTGTGTGTGTGTCAGCTTTACTACGAGCCAACGTATAACAACAACAAAAAAAAACTTTTTAAAAAAACAACATTGTATTGCCATAAAAATAAAAAAAAACACCTTTAGAGGCCATTTTTCCCCGCAAAGCGGGGGTTGGCCTTTTTCGGGCACCGTGGTTGTTGTTGTTTTTCGGTCCCCTTTTTGAAGCAATGTTTTACGGCCGGATGCCCTTCCTGACGCCAACCCTTTTTGCCGCCTTTAACGACAAACAGGGAATTACCAGTGAACTGGTACTCAATTAGCCGACCTCAGAAGGATGACAGGCTGAGTCAACCCCCCTGGCGTTAATTCAGCGATCGACCGGGATTCGAACCCAGGATCCTAGGATCCTAAGCCGGCACCCTAGCCGCTAGCCCAACACCAGGGATTGTATTGTATTGCCATTATTGACGCAAAATTTCATTCCGGAGGTCCAGTTGGATCTGCCCTACAGTTTGGACATTGGCAGAAAAAAAAAAAACCTAAATGCTGGTTTAGTTGTCCTCAGGGTCGAAGAACCTCTGAGGTACCATTAAAAATTGAGGGCACTAATTGTAGAAATAGACCCTACAATGGGTATAAGTCTCCATCTATCCTATAAGGGAGGCTTAATTAGTCATATCAGTTTATACTACTACTACTACCACCACTACTACGACAACAACAACATCAGCCCCAATTACTGCCATCTTATTTAAATGTCGGCCATGAAAAGTTTTTGGCCTACTAAATGAAATGGCTGGTCAGGTCTGACGTTTGACTGAATGTGACAGAAATTTTGAATCTGGTGAAGGAAACAAGATAACTCGCTTGCTCTTTGTGAGCGAAAGTGTGGGATCGTTAATGTCCACCAAACTAACTTCGACAGACAGAATCCCCAATTGAATGTCCATCAGATGGACGGCACACACATTGAGGCCTCAGCATGCCTGCAAAACACCCCTCAAAATACACTCACTTATATAGAATTGAACGCTGAATCCGAAAATGTAAGTGAAATTGCCTTGTTTTTTTTAACATTATCTTCTATATATTCTAAATATATATCTGTGCAGTGTCTGTCTTGTGTTGTGTTGTCACTGAACTACTCCCTCAAACTTTTGTGAAATCGTACTATTCCAACTTGACCCACGGTGGGAGAATGCGCTCTACTGAGTGGCGTTCTAGTTATCTTTTGTGAACGTTTAACTGAAATCTCAAAAAGTACCATTTTGTGCAGCGTTTCTGCCTTAAAATGCGTGCATGCTTTGTGAGTAACTTTTCATATACCAACATTGAATTTATAATGTGCTTGTAGTACAAAACCATGTAGGGCTAGTGGGATAACCGAGAAGTCGGTGCACTCGCTTCTAAGCTGTCTAACCTGAGTTTTGAATCCTGACGCAATTTAAACTCTATGTGTGACTTCAAATAAAATTGTAAGCCAGAAAAACGTTCGTTTCATTCCTTAGGGATACAACATGTAAAACTGGCCCAAACGTCAAAACAAAACTCGCTCATTTTAAGTCGTACAAGCTAATGCGACCACTCATTCTTCTGGGAGGAATCCCGTGCACATGCTGGTCACACTTATAACTCACCTAAGTCTTTATAAGTTCATCAAATACTGACACCGCGATTGACATTCGCTGAGGTAAATGTTGATCTCTTCTGAGGTAAAAAAAATTAATAAATAAAAAAAACAGTTTTAAAGCATTATACGTATCAAACGACACATTTTATGAAACGGGGAAACCTAATACACACTTTGGTGGTTTTAAAATGACAGAATATGTCTTTATTAGAAAAAAAAAAAAAAAGAACCTTGAAGACGACGCTGCAAACAAACTACACCGCTGTAACGCATAACCACGAGTTTAAACTACATTTACAACAAATATGAAAACTATTTTCATATCATAATGTTAAATATACAATATATAGAAGATAATGTTTAAAAAAATGAGCCCTATCTTCCAATGGTAAAAAATCCTTCAAAAAATTCCTGGATCCGGAATAATATCCTGAGCTTCACCAAAAACTAATCAATTCTTCCTTATCCCAAGGGCAATCATCCCACCAACTTTCATCCAAATCCGTTCAGAACTTTTCCAGATATCTTGTTCACAAACACACGCACACACACACACCTCGTTTTTTCATTTCTGTTCCTTACAATTCTATCCCTCTCTTTCACACACCACACACCACACACCACACACCACACACAATTAATTGTAAAGTATCGGTTGTTTCTAAACTTAAATAATTTAAAGGATTGTTGTAAATGATGTTAATTTTACAACATCCCATATTCAACTTTATTTAAATTGTAAACCTCAAACATAGTTTCTCCACCTAAAGCAAGAACGTTAACCTGTAAGCAACTGACTAGTTCCCCGACTGCATGGATCATCAGCTGGTTCTTCCTCGAGGTTTCAATCCTTTCAGGCCAGGCCCTCTCCAAACGGCGGATCCACAACCTCGATCATGGATCCACATCAATAGATGGTACATCAGTAGATCCACAACCTCGATCATGGATCCACATCAATAGATGGTACATCAGTAGATCCACAACCTCGATCATGGATCCACATCAATAGATGGTACATCAGTAGATCCACAACCTCGATCATGGATCCACATCAATAGATGGTACATCAGTAGATCCACAACCTCAGTTGCGTCCAGGCAGTCAGTCAACCCATCAATGCAACATCACTTATCCCAACTTTACTTGCAATAGGATTTAATGTGTGTGCACACAACACACACACACGGACACGATCGAATGCATTAGTCCCTGGCGGGAGTAATGAGATTTTCTTGGCAGCCTCACACTTGTGAACCCAACGGGTTATGTAAATGCAGAACCACACCGCAGAACAAAGAAGGAGATGGGCTAAAACGATAATAAAAATGGTTTAGTCACCGAGTGGTACGTTTGACGACATTGGAACTACATCCCGATTGGAAGCTCGAGCTGCCGAGACGTCATTCGAGACGTGCATGCGTGAGCGAACCAGCAAGACGCACCAAGACGCAGCAAGACGCACCAAGACGCAAGGGACGCAAGGAAAAGCGACTTCTTTAGCAACCGAACGTACAACGAAAGCTGAAGAAGGAGCAAGCTAAAGGGACGTTAGACAACACGGAACGACAAATAAGGTACGCAAACGTTTTCACATACAGTTATGAATTATTATTATTGTAAAGAATGAGTTTTAAAGTTATTAGGAATTTATTGTGTGATCGACTCTTCACTCTTGTTGTGCTTGTTGAAAATAAAAACGTATTCTGTTAAATACAATTGGAAACTACGTCACAGATGAGACGATATTTGGTATTGTGGCGGACACAAAAGCCCACTGGCGTGGTGACATCATTCCACGCACCAAGTGGGCGGTGGCCACGCCCGAGGGGTAGGCGTGGCCTCATGATATACCCCGGGCGACCAGCCCGGAGGAGCACAGTGTTACAGTGTAGTCTTACAATAAAGACGTTTATATGTTACCGCTTGTCCGCTTCCTCCTTGCTCACAAGCAGCGCGCGTAACGCCGCGCTTTACTGGTGACCCTCGACGTTGGATCTGCCGGAGCGATCCTTCCACACGCGACGCCATCGCCATGGCCGCCTTCGTCAAACTTCCGGAATTTTGGGAGGCTCAGGCCGAAGTCTGGTTCGTCCAGGCCGAAGCCCAATTTCAGCTTCGGCACCTCACCGGCGATGACACGCGCTACTGCCACGTCGTCGCCTCCCTCGGGCCCGGCACGGCCGCTCGAGTTGTGTCCGTCCTTCGCCACCCACCGGACGGCCACAAGTACGAGGCACTCAAGCGGCTACTCCTAGCCACGTTCAGCCTCACGGACGACGCACGGGCCGACCGCCTCCTGGATCTCCCCGAGCTCGGTGAGACGCGCCCGTCGGTCCGAATGGACCATATGCTGTCACTGTTAGGCGACGAAGCCCCCGGTTCGCTATTCCGGGCGCTTTTCCGTCGCCAACTTCCAGCGCAGGTTCGCCTCGCGTTGGCCGGGACCGGGCTAACGGAACCCCGAGCATTGGCGGCCGAGGCGGACAAGTACTTCGCCGCTTCGGACACGCGGGCGAGCGTTGGCGTGGCCGTCACGGCCTTCGACGCTGCTGTTCCACAGCATCATCTTCCACAGCACGCTGAGTTTCAGCAGCATGCTGATACGCACCTCGTGAACGCCGCCACGCCCCGCCCACCGCCGCGGCGAAAACCGCCACCGCGGGGAAACCCGTCGACTCCACCGGCCTGGCGGAGCCAGCCGCGCTCCTCCAGCTCCACCACCTGGTGCTGGTTCCACGCCAAGTTCGGCCACGAAGCTCGGCGGTGTCATCCGCCGTGCTCCTTCAACGGGTCGGGAAACGCCCGGGCCGGCGCTCAATTGTGGCGATGAGCGCCGGCCGTTCGAGCAGCCTGCTGTTCATAACGGACACCTTCTCCGGGCGCCGTTACCTGTGCGACACGGGAGCACAGGTGAGTGTCATTCCCGCCGGCACGTCAGACAAGCACGCCGCGGGTGGGGGCCCCGCGCTGCTTGCCGCGAACGGGACGCCCATCCGTACGTACGGAAAACGCTGCCTCTCTCTGCGGTTTGGAGGGCAGGTTTTCCGATGGACGTTCGTCACCGCCGACGTGCCCATGGCACTGCTTGGCGCGGACTTCCTGTGCGCTAATGGGCTCCTGGTCGACGTCAAGCGCAGACGGCTTGTCCAGGCCGAGACGTTCAGCTCGCTCGCATGTGCGTTGCCCAGCTCAACGAGCGGCTTGCCAAGCGGCTTGCCGAACGATTCGGTTCCGGCCACGTTGGTCTGTACGCTTCCGGCAGCGGACGCATTCACCCGCCTCCTCGCCGGCTTCCCGGCCCTCACGCGGCCCACCTTCTCGGCGGGGGCCGTCAAGCACGGGGTGGCCCATCACATCCCCACCGTCGGGCCACCGGTCTACGCCCGGGCACGCCGCCTCGAGCCGACGAAGCTGGCGGTGGCAAAAGCGGAGTTCGCTACCCTGGAGCGACTCGGCATCGTTCGGCGCTCAGAGAGCGCTTGGGCGTCGCCGCTGCACATCGTGCCGAAGCCCGGCGGGGGATGGCGACCGTGCGGGGACTATCGCCGTCTCAATGACGCCACGACTCCCGACCGCTACCCCGTCCCCCACATTCAGGACTTTTCCGCCCGTTTGGCGGGCAGGTCCTTCTTCTCGAAGGTGGACCTCATACGCGGCTACCATCAGGTCCCCGTCAGGCCGGAGGACGTCCCGAAGACGGCGGTCATCACGCCATTCGGACTCTTCGAGTTCCTGCGCATGCCCTTCGGTCTGAAGAATGCGGCTCAGGCGTTCCAGCGACTGATGGACAGCGTCCTGCGCGACTTGGATTTTGTCTACGTCTACCTGGACGATATCCTCGTCGCCAGCGCGTCCCGCGAAGAGCACCTACGCCACCTCCGCACGCTCTTCGAACGCCTGGGCCAGCATGGCCTGATTGTGAACCCCGCAAAGTGCCGGTTCGGCGCCGCCACAATCGATTTTCTGGGGCACCGTGTCACCAGGCACGGAGCCGTCCCCCTGCCGGCCAAGGTGGAGGCGGTGAAGGGGTTTCCGCGCCCCCGCACGATCAGAGGGCTGCAGGAGTTCCTGGGCATGGTGAACTTTTACCATCGGTTCCTGCCCCGTATCGCCCAGCTCCTGCGCCCCCTGCACGAAGCTCTCCGAGGTAAGCCGGGCAAAGGCGACGTTACCTGGACCGAGCAGATGGACACGGCGTTCACGGGCGCGAAGCTCGCCTTGGCTAACGCCACCATGCTCGCGCACCCGGCGCCCGATGCACCGATCGCCCTCACCACCGATGCCTCGGACTACGCGGTGGGCGCGGTGCACGAGCAATGGGTGCGTGGAGCTTGGCAACCGCTGGCGTTCTTTAGCCGGCAGCTTCGCCCGCCCGAACGCCGTTACAGTACCTTCGACCGCGAGTTGCTCGGACTTCACTTGGCGGTCAGGCACTTCCGCCATCTGCTCGAGGGCCGGGCGTTCACTGCCTTCGTCGACCACAAGCCGCTGATCTTCGCGATGGGCAAGGTCACCGAGCCGTGGTCGGCCCGGCAGCAGCGTCACCTCTCGGCCGTGTCCGAGTACACGACGGACATCCAGCACGTCGCGGGGAAGGACAACCCGGTGGCGGATTGCCTTTCCCGGGCCGTCGCCCACGCAGTCCACCTCGGCATCGACTATGCCCGGATGGCAGCGGACCAGGCCGCTGACCCCGACGTCCAGGCCTTGCGGACCGCCGTCACGGGCCTCCGCGTCACCGAGGTGCCGTTCGACGGCGCGGGCGCGGCCCTCTTGTGCGACGTCTCCCTCGGGCGTCCTCGCCCCATTGTGCCCGCGGGCTGGCAGCGCCAGGTGTTTGACGCCATCCACGGCCTGTCCCACCCGGGCGCGAGGGCCTCCCAAAGGCTGATCGCCGACAAGTTCGTCTGGCATGGCCTCCGGAAGGCCGTCCGCGGCTGGGCCAGGACATGCCTCGCGTGCCAGCGCGCCAAGGTGCACCGGCACACCCAGGCCCCGTTGGCCCCGTTCACGGTGCCGGAACGCCGGTTTGACCACGTCCACGTGGACCTGGTGGGACCTCTGCCCCCCTCGCGGGGTTTCACCCACGTCCTCACCATGGTGGACCGCACCACCCGGTGGCCGGAGGCCGTGCCCTTGGCGTCGACAACGGCGGCCGATGTCGCGCAGGCTTTCATCGCCACCTGGGTCGCCCGCTTCGGCGCCCCCTCAGACATCTCATCCGACCGCGGCCCCCAGTTCACCTCGGAGCTCTGGGGGGCGGTTGCGCAGGGGCTCGGGGTCCGGCTGCACCGAACCACGGCCTACCACCCCCAGGCTAACGGCCTGTGTGAGCGATTTCACCGCTCATTGAAGGCCGCGCTCCGGGCCACCCTCCGCGACGGCGGCTGGGTCGACAGGCTCCCCTGGGTCCTGCTGGGCCTCCGGACGGCGCCCAAGGAGGACCTGCGCGCATCCGCGGCGGAGTTGGTCTTCGGGCAACCGCTGCGGGTGCCGGGCGAGTTCCTCCCCGACTCCACGGCACCATGGTCCGCGGCACAGCAGCGCTCCGCTCTGCAAGAGACCGCCCAGAGGTTCGCCCCGGTGCCAACGGCATGCCACGGGCACCCACCGACGCACGTCGCCCCGGAGCTTCGCACGGCGGAGTACGTCTTCGTCCGCCACGATGCCCATCGGACACCACTGCGGCCCCCGTACGACGGGCCTTTCCGCGTGCTGGAGACCGGGGCGAAGCACTTCACCCTGGACATCGGCGGTACTCCTGACCGCGTTTCGGTAGACCGCCTCAAGCCGGCCCACCTCGATGTGGACCATCCACCGCCAGTGGCCCGACCCCCACGTCGGGGCCGCCCTCCTGCGGGCGGACCCCCGGCACCGCCCAGCCCCGCCGCCACGCCGCCCCCCGGTCCTGCACCCATCCCAGGAGCAGCCAGGGGCATCCCACCTGGCATCCCTGCACCCCGGACGCCGCCGATCGCCAGGGGGCGCTTCGGCCGGGTCATTCGTCTGCCCCGCAAACTGGCCCTCCAGGTGCGCGGGAATTCTGGGGGGGCGCGTGTGGCGGACACAAAAGCCCACTGGCGTGGTGACATCATTCCACGCACCAAGTGGGCGGTGGCCACGCCCGAGGGGTAGGCGTGGCCTCATGATATACCCCGGGCGACCAGCCCGGAGGAGCACAGTGTTACAGTGTAGTCTTACAATAAAGACGTTTATATGTTACCGCTTGTCCGCTTCCTCCTTGCTCACAAGCAGCGCGCGTAACGCCGCGCTTTAGTATAATAATTTTAATGTTTTTGGTTTAAGATGAAGATTCATAACGTTGATTTAATAGATGTTTAAACAACACATCGTTTTACGATTCGAAAGACGTACAACCTGTGGTTTGGTTTTTGAAGACGTAGAGCAATGCACACTATTTTCCTTGTCGTCAAATGTTTTTCACACTTATCTGCCGGGGTAAAACCTCAAGCGATTACACCCTATCACAGGCTCGCAAAGCCTTTGCGGTACCATTGGGAGTGACGCAGAACTTTAGCGCAGCGCACAAGATCGAAATTCAAAATGCCACGTTCCACATAACTATCTTAAACCAGGTCATGATATTTAAGCAGTTCATAAATTACATGGTCCGGTATGAGAAGTCACAAGTACAAATTACATGCATTTCTGTTAAATGTACACTTTCACCTGGTGCGAACGTACAAAAAGATAGGTATAAAATATACTGGGGTAATATACAAAATACCTCTCTTTAAAATACAACACCTCACTTTTGTTAGCTTTCACCATGAGATACGTAAGAGAAAAACCCAAGACAATCTTATGTCGTCCGCAGGAAAAAGCTGTGACATCCAAGGGCCTCCAATATAAATATATATAAATTTATATATATATATATATATTTATTTATATATATATATACATATTTATATTTTGTGAAAGGAGAGTGAGACACAGAGATCAAAATGAACAACACAAACTTCTCAGAAGTAAGTATTATACTGTTACTTTACTGCAAATATATCTGTGAAAAATAATCCAGCAGCTTTGAGCCTTCACGACTGGTCCATAGAGAGGTTTCTGACGAGAGAGGAATGAGAGAGAGGAATGAGAGAGAGGAATGAGAGAGAGAGGAATGAGAGAGAGAGGAATGAGAGAGAGAGGAATGAGAGAAAGAGGAATGAGAGAGAGAGGAATGAGAGAGAGAGGAATGAGAGAGAGAGAGGAATGAGAGAGAGAGAGGAAGAGAGAGGAAGAGAGAAAGAGAGAGAGAGACAGAGACAGACGTTGATCCAGAGGGGACACAGAGACGTTGATCCAGAGGGGACACAGAGACGTTGATCCAGAGGGGACACAGAGACATTGATCCAGAGGGGACACAGAGACATTGATCCAGAGGGGACACAGGGACATTGATATGGAGGAAAGATATAGATATTGAGATGGAGGAGAGATATAGACATTGAGATGGAGGAGAGATATAGACATTGAGATGGAGGAGAGATATAGACATTGATATGGAGGAAAGATATAGACATTGATATGGAGGAAAGATATAGACATTGATATGGAGGAAAGATATAGACATTGAGATGGAGGAGAGATATAGACATTGAGATGGAGGAGAGATATAGACATTGAGATGGAGGAGAGATATAGACATTGATATGGAGGAAAGATATAGACATTGAGATGGAGGAGAGATATAGACATTGAGATGGAGGAGAGATATAGACATTGAGATGGAGGAGAGATATAGACATTGAGATGGAGGAGAGATATAGACATTGAGATGGAGGAGAGATATAGACATTGAGATGGAGGAGAGATATAGACATTGAGATGGAGGAGAGATATAGACATTGATATGGAGGAAAGATATAGACATTGATATGGAGGAAAGATATAGACATTGAGATGGAGGAGAGATATAGACATTGAGATGGAGGAGAGATATAGACATTGATATGGAGGAAAGATATAGACATTGAGATGGAGGAGAGATATAGACATTGATATGGAGGAAAGATATAGACATTGAGATGGAGGAGAGATATAGACATTGAGATGGAGGAGAGATATAGACATTGAGATGGAGGAGAGATATAGACATTGAGATGGAGGAGAGATATAGACATTGAGATGGAGGAGAGATATAGAGGGAGAGCGAGAGCGAGAGCGAGAGCGAGAGGGAGAGGGAGAGGGAGAGGGAGAGAGAGAGAGAGAGAGAGAGAGGAGTGATCTAGACATTGAGAGATAAGAGATACAGACATTGAGATGCGTACGCAGACGCAGAGAGACCACTTCAGGGAGATTTTTAAGGAGGGGAGGAGGAGATTTATTCAGTGTGTTTAACAGGTCAAGGACTAATATGATTGAGGAAGTACGTTTTTGCATTTGCTGTATTGACATGAACATTATACAGTCATTAAAATTCATTGTTCAGGCATTAACAAAGAAATTATCTTTTAATAAACGCTGTTCCCACAGAACTATAGCATCAACTATAGCATCAACTTTCTCATTTGTCCAACAAATACCCCGGTGATCGCAGCACCAATCATCACCTTCATGCTTTTTCCACTCGCTCTGCTTGGAAACCTGCTCGTGCTGGCCCTTTTTATTCGAAACCGCTACCGCCTCAACACCCTTGATATCTACATCATCAACCTGGTGCTGTCTGAGCTCAGCTTCACGTTGGTGGTGCCATTCATCAGCCATGGAGAATTTTACAACAATTGGTCATTTGGACCCATTGTCTGCAAAGTTGTTCACTTCTATTCCTCTTTGTATCTCTACATCCACGGCTTTACGCTCTGCTGCTACAGCATCTACCACTACCTGAGTGTTGCTCACACGAGCTGGCTGCTCCAGCACCACAAGCTCATTCACACATACACTGCCTGCATGGTCATATGGCTGTTGGCGGTCGCTCTATCAGTGGTCGATGCTCGTTTTTACAGCAATGAAAATGATGCCGATATGAAGTACTGCACACGGTTCATTTTGAGTTATCACAGCTTTAACGATATTTATATATCAGCGGGGTTCGCTTGTCTGAAGCTGCTGCTGGGCTTCTTCACACCGTTTATCGTCATCCTCATTTCAGCCTGCGGCGCTGGCGGCGCCCTGGCATACGCCCCGGCTGCCCGGCGCCGTCGAGCTCGGGAGTTTTCTGCCGTCGCGGGAACTTTCTTCCTCTGCTGGTTCCCGTACAACGTGTGCGATCTCCTCGTGTCCTTATCCTGGCTAGGTGATGAAACCGAAACTTTTGATTGCGCGTTCGAGTATGCAATGCTCGTGTACTGCCTGCCCCTCACTCGCAGCATGGCATTCCTCTATTGCTGCATCGTGCCCATTCTGCACGTGTTGCGCAAACGTCGTCAACGAGCGCAACTGAAGCACATGGGGAGACGACTAACGGAGCTGTTACGACAGCAACTCGGCTCAAGGAACGGCTCGCAGCGAAGGGATGCGCCAGCCGACCCGAGCAGCAAATAGTCCGCAAACTCCACAGAAGTGATCGAACTATAGTGACAAACCACGATAACAGATGCACTTGGAGGTTTGTTTTTGTACAACTCACGACAGGTCATGCACAAACTGGCATTGCACAGGATTAACTACCAGTGGTCAAAAATCAAGGGGCGCGTGTGCGTGGCATGTGCACCTTTGTATTATTTATACGGGTGAGAACAAAGCAATATTAATGGATAGACAAATAAATCCGTTTAAAAGAGGAGACCGAATGAAACTGCAATTTCTGTGCTTACTTGAATGAATGGATGATCGTTTTAAGGCCATAATTTCTGTGCTTACTTATTATTATTATTATTATTATTATTTTTTTTTTTCATTATTTGGTTAAGCATGTCGTTCGAACATAGAACATTCTTTGTCCGTGACTGCTTGAGCAGACACACATGAGCCGATAACAAGAGAGGAATGAATCAAAAGAAAAATGAAACAAATACTATTTATGTGCGGACGATTCACATTGGGGGTTCCTTTTATTGAAGCTATCTATTTATTCCATATGCAAAAATGGAGAAATGTTTCCAACATCATATTTTCCCCATTATGCCTGATCACATATTCCCAATTATCCCTTCCCTTAGTCCTAATACCCCACGCATTGACACACAACATGCATTCTATGCATGGCAACGGAACGTCCCCACAAAAGTGCATTTATTCCCCCTTTGTTCAAAACACACACCGTCATATCCACACCTCTCGGAAGGTATTGTCAGTCCGTATCTTGTACTCGAGTTAGAACAATAGCACTCCTTAAAGGTCTCTGTCAAATTAATTTCCCTGTTGAAGTTGAGAAGTCTACAAAATCCAGAACACCTCAATAATTCAGAGACACAGTAAAGTGTGGTGTTCTGTGATGCAGCACCCCCTCCATCATCTTGATATTTCAAATAAGGCAATTATTGGGGTGTATGTACGTCTGATCATTATAGAATCACAAAAGGGCTCAGCCAATCTCCACTAAATTTCCAATATGTGCTGGGGATACCCAGGGCCAGGTAAAAGGCACAAAATAACCCCACCTCGCACCACGTGAGGGTGGGCAGACTTACGATTTTCATCTGTGAATGTGGCACAGTGCAAGTGGATTGCTGACTACTACTGGAGAGAGAGGGCACAAAACAGGCACAAAACAAACTAGCCATGGCACAAAACACATTTGCCCCACATCCTCCACCACTCCATCCCCCTCCCTCCAGCCCACTCCCAGGAGCTCGACCTATATCAGAATAAGGAAATCATCTGTGTGTGTGTGTGTGTGTGTATGTAGGTATGTCTGATCATTATCATATCAAATGACTGGGCCAATCAGGGGAGATGACAAGCAATTTTCGCATGTACATGTGGAATAGGGCAAGCGGTTCAACCACCGATCCCTGCACAAAGGAGGGGTATTTTTTTTCGTTGGCTCAGAGTTTGGCACGTCAATGCACCATCATAAGCTACGGTGAAAGGAAATCTGACTGTGGGTGGAAGAAGAAGCTGTGGAGCCACATCAAACTGGCATTGTTTGCCATAAAATAGCAATGCGTGAATTGATACCTATTTGGCATCAAAATGAGGTCCATGAGGACCTTCCGATTAAGTACAATAACTGTCAAGTCAGAGGCCGAATGCGAATGTACATGGTGTCCCATGAAAGGTTAAGTTTTATTTTATTTGCCAGTTCTTAATCCATGATAGTTTGGGCAAAATGTTGCATTGTTTGTCAAGAGACTCTCGTAGAACAAGTGTTCAGTTTATTTTTGGACATGGTACCTAAATGACATCGATGAATGGAACAAAAGGGTAGCATAATGTTGCTCTACACTGAGACAGTGTATGACTGGTGCAACAACGCTTCAGACTACACTTCAGACTTTTTACCGCATTTGTGGAATAAGGACTGGGACATGGGGACACAATTGCTCATGCGGGATGGTGCAACTCCCCAAAGTGTGTGAGTTGTCTTGGACTATTTAAATTCTTGTCTAATTCTTAAGATCACCTCATTTCCCTCAAGTTTCTAGACAGGTACCTGCTTGTAACCTCAACCTAAATCCATGCGATTATTTTCTGCAGAGACCATTAGAGGAAGACCCTCTCATGATCAGGCTGTTGATGCTCCTATGGTTGGCAGCAAGTGCCCCCGGAAGCATTGGCGGAGAGTGGCAATCATATGTGTGGGTAAATTGCGTTGCATACTCAGTCAGGGTCGCCCAGATAGCTCAGATGGCAGAGCACTGGTTTTAGTTTCCACACATATGTCAATCAATTAGACCAAAGAAGAGTTGGAATATTTACACAAAGGTCACAAACTTTAATGGAGATTCGGAAAAAGATTGCGGAATTGTGCAACTATCAATGAGGACTTGAGTCGCAGGAGTATTAAAGTTAATCCATCATTTGGAGGAAGTGGAAAAACTGGTCAATGACAAATTATCTCCAAAGAATATAATATTTTTCATGTTTCATGAATACATTGTTGTTGTGCACACATTAAAACTATTAAATTACAATTGGAAATATGTCATCATTTTGTGGCCCATCACAGAAAAAAAACAATTCGTACACATACGGACATCAGGTACAAGGTTGAGGGGCCGTTGCCGAAAAACCTCTGAACAGTTTCCATGATCAAGATAGGTTAATCTTTCCCGTAACAAAGTGCAATGCCTGCATGGAAGGTTTGAACTCATTTCGCGTAAAATGCAACGCAAATAAATGAGAAAAAAAAACAACCAGGCCTTGCACAAGATTTTGTACGAACTTTAGTCGCTGTAGGATAAAGATTTCCCCCAAGTGACGAAATGTTTCATCAGACACAAAAAACGTATTGAGAGTCAAACTACGATCTTATAAAGATGTGCTCCACTGGTCCTAGCACGGCTTAGCTCGTGCCAAACGCGTGTAACATGAAAAATCTGAAGTAATTATAATCCTGTCGTATTATTTCGTAAAATTGGGTTTACAAACCGAAACAATGAAACAAAAATGGGGTGGAAAGGTCTGTGCACACCTAAAGTACTGAGATCATTTGTGGCGGGGGCACATAAGCAAATGATAAATGGCTGTGTCTGTACTTGTGTGGGATGACTTACTGTGAACAACCAACTTGTGCCTCGTCGGATCGCTCGAGGTCCGACAGGCTTTGATCAAGCTCATCCTCGGTGATGATGTCAAAGGCGATGTCATCAGGAGCTGGAGGTGCTTGTCCTGCTGAGGGCAACCACAGTAAATAGCCAGCAAAAAGCATACCTCCACCAGGTTGAACAGTCGACATTTTGTATCCCATTGACAGGCCGGATATTCATTTGGACTTTAACTAAAATCTAATTGCCTGGTTCTTGTCATACACCCAACCTGTCCACCAAATTTCATCCAAATCCATCCATAACCTTTTTGAGATATCCTGTTCAAAGACAGACAAACAATGACAGACGAGGGTGAAACCATAACCTCCGTCCACCTTTGGTGGTGGAGGTAAACTTGCATTACCAAACTGCATTCTCAGATCAAAAATGGCACGTGCTGCTTCCTCGCTTGTTGCTCAGCATTTGGAGGGTGAGGAACAGACTAACCATGGGATTATATTCCACGAGGAGGGAGACTGCAGAGAGAAAAGTGGTACCCAGAGTGTCCCCAATAAATTATGTCACTTTGCCCAAGGTCAGTGCTGTGTTTGGCTGATGTTAACTTGGGTGTCTCATAGAATCCTCAACACGTGGGCCCTATTTATCTTACGAGCTCTCCTCGAGTCTTAGAGCATGCAAAATAAACAAATAAATAACCAAACTCGAGAGTTCATTGAACCCAATACCCCGCACAGTGTTCAAGTATAAACTTCAATTGTTCTAAAATATTTTTACTATACTCGTAGTGCTGGTTGAAGTGGATTCGGCCACTCCGAGTATGCTCAAAGAAAAGATTACCCTATTGTATTGTAAACAGAATATGCTGCAATTCCAGATAACTCAACAAACGATCTGCTTGCAGTTCAGGGAACACAAACCTACATATGTAATAATCATGATCATCATTATCAGTCCCCATGAGAAGCTTGGCCCCTTCATATGCATTCACAAATGCCATGTTGAAGGGTAATGACAGGTAACAAAAAAGAAAAACTGCATGGAACTCAACACACGATCTACCATTAGCAATGACGTAATACCATCGTCGATTCAGTGCTAAAAAAACAGTCCTACGAGATAACTGTACCTGGAATACGAAATTGAAGTCCTTGTCCCACTGCCAGCTACGAGTTTTCTTCAAACGTGGGGTTTTCCCAGCAATGGATAAGAAATTAACTTAGATTTGCTCATAGAAGGGTAAAATATGAAAATGAGGTGTATGCACATGGGAGTGGGGTATATTATAAGAGTTGACAGTCAACATGTTGAAGATCATTAAAAAATGTGGAACTTTAGTGCTAATGAAGCAGTCTCAAACATCACCTTATATTGCACACTGTAATAATAAGATGATGTCAAGCTGCAGTTTAGCAGATGGAGGCATTATTGATCAGCAAAGATGTATATAGTGTTACGGGTTCCTCTACGATCTCCTGGTCTCGGTAAACCTCCGAACCCCAAGGGGAGCCTCGGCAGAAAACGATGTTATTCTGTGTTAGAAATCAATAGTGAAACCACACCAATGATGAATTATAAATGAACAGATATTGTATTAAAAATCACACACAAGAATAACGGCACAACGAATGGCAATTAAGAGTGCACTCTATATACCTTATTGCTTAGGATGGTACCATCCACTAAAGTCAGATAACTCACTGCGCTCCCAGCGAGTGAAAAGGACACTCCTCAATCAATGTCTCTATAACCTTTTACAAGGCGAAGGTGATCCACTCCAGCGGTCGCTAGAACGACATCCAGTCGAAGCCCGAATCTCTCTCTCCAGTCGAGACCCGAATCGCGTACAGATGGCAATGGCAATCGCCCCGCCAAAACTGTACAAAGGCATCCTCCAGAGGAGCACCTTCACCGCTCAATCAGCAAACCGCAATGTAATTGGAGACGAAGCGGTCGTGAACACACATCCCCGACAGACGGTAGGATGTTGGGGTAAAGCTGACGCGAAGCAAAACCTTTGTAGGTGTCCGAAGCGCGAGGTTCAAAATGGCTGACGGCTCTTACTTGAGTCGATGCGACTAGGCGAGGATTCGTCGAAATCTCAGCGCCCTAACCTGACTACGCAGATTTCTCAATTCCAGCGATAATTCCTATCGCTGGATGTCCTTTCAAGGAACTCAAAATTCCCTCGCGACTTTCGGTGGACCACGCTCGCTACGGAGCCTCGACGTCACGCGTCTTCTCCGACTTTGCTCGCCACCTCTTCCTCCTCTCCCGTCGTCTTCCGGTTCGGTTTCCGGTATCATTTAAAGTTAGCCTTTTTAACTTTAGACAACTGTTCATGAATAATAAACCTTTGAGAATAATAATAGTACATAATATCAGAAATATGTCAAGTGGGTGAAAACCACAACAACGGAAGTTACGAATCCATAACACTTCCCCCCCCCCCCCTCAAGAAAGAAAGTTTGAACAAAGCGAAAACTTTCTTTGCATGCAAACTCTTTAAACAAACAAAAATAAACTCACAACCCAAATCACCAATTCCCGTGAGCAACCATGATCAATATCTCAAAAATAAAGCAACAAAATTACACACAACCCACAGAGATTTCCAAAGTTAATTCACTCTGGACAAAGCATTAGCAACGACATTGTCCCTGCCCTTTACATGTTCAATTTCCCAGTTGGACTCCTGCAAAGCCAAACTCCATCTCAGCACCCTCTGCTTTTAGTTTTAGTTTCTTTTGAATGAATGTTAAGAGGTGGTGATCAAAAATCCAAAGTCAAGCAAATCTACAGCACTTTTTCCCGGGAGGCCAAGCTGAGGGCCAGGTTCCATGGTGGTTGGGTGGTGAGGCCTGGAAGTATTCACTACATGGATGCCTTTAGGAATGGGGAGTTCACGGTTAGTCCGTGTAGGAAAATTCACTACATGGTCGCCTTTAGGAACGTGGAGTTCACGGTTAATCCGCGTAGGAAAGTTCACTACATGGACGCCTTTAGGAACGTGGCGTTCACGGTTAACCCGTGTAGGAATCTTGGCTCGGCTGCTCCGCAGCATTCAGTGCTTCAACTCTTTCTAACTTTCCTAATAATCACGGTTGGACCACTTGTCACTGCAGTCACGTGAATAACGGTCTCCTTCTCGGCCACTACCCTGATTATTATTCCTTCGGGAGCTGCCGTAACTCTGGGAGCCTCCATAGTAATATCGACTGCGGCCACCACCAAAACTACCGCCACGTTTTCCTCTTCTGTAGCCCCCTCGACACCTACGGCCTGCCTTCTCTAGGGCTATGGTCCGACCATGTCCGACCAAATCGTACACTTTCAAAAATCCAATCTCACCCCTCCCCTCCAAATCTTCCCCATAACCCCTCCCCTCCAAATCTTCCCCATCACCCCTCCCCTCCAAATCTTCCCCATCACCCCTCCCCTCCAAATCTTCCCCATCACCCATCCCTTTCAAATCTCCCCCCTTGCCCCCTCCCTCCTAAACTACCCCCTCACCCCTCCCCGCCAAGACGCCCCCTCGCCCCTCCCCTCCTTGACTCCTGCCTCACCCCTCCCCTCCAAATCTCCCCCATATCCCATCCCTTTCAAATCCCTCCCCTTGTCCCTTCCCTCCCAAACTCCCCCCTCACCCCTCCCCTTCAAATCTCCCCACCCTCATTGCTTCTCAATTTCCCCCCTCTCACTCCCCCTCCTCAAAGCGTCCTCCCCGCTTCTTCCCCCTTCAAACTCTCACCTCCATCTCCCCCAACCTTCTGCCTCGCTCTTCCCCCTCCTCAAATAACACCTCATTGTGGCTCACCCAATCACCATCAAACCTTTTGTCCGCCGCATCCTTCCCTTTCTCCGAGCTATTCTGAAATCTCTGACACACCTTCAACAGCTCTCCCTACCTCTTCCACCTCTTCCACATCTTACCCTACCCCTCCTCCCCCCTGTTCTGTATCTGATGCTCCCCCTTCCTCTTCATTAACGGTATGGACCTCAAACATCCAGGGCCTTCGTTCAAACTTAACTGATCTCTCCATACAGGTTGCTTCTGTCAAACCAGACGTGATCTGCTTAACAGAAACTTTCCTCCTTTATGATGTCTCTGATTCCATAGTATCTCTCCCGGGCTACTCCCTCCTCCGGTATGATAGACCTGAGCCTCGTCCTGGAGGCGGGGTTGCTATCTTTATCAAAAACTCTCTTCCTCACTCGCCCTGCACTGCACTCTCTCCACCTCACCCCCAGGAATACCTCTGGCTACGGCTTCCCCTTCGCTCCCACCTCTTGTTCATATGTGTGTTGTACAGTCCACCAAACAGTGATGACTCCATCTACATCTCGCTGTCTGATGATATGGACCAACTTCTATCTACTCATCCCAACTCTCTCTTCCTCTTATGTGGTGATTTCAACTGTCATCATGCCAGTTGGCTGGGTGTGGGTACCTCTCTCACCAGCCATGCCTCCTCAGCAAAGGACTTCTGCGACTCACTGGGAATGACACAATCTGTCAATTTCCCGACCCGGATCTCAGTCAACGGAACATCTTCTCTTCTGGACTTGGTTATGACTAACTTCCCTGAAAATGTCTGCTGCTCTTCTTCTGCTCCGATCGGATCATCTGATCATGTCCTTGTTAAAGTGGACATCTCTCTGACCATCCTCAGGGAGCCTGCTCAGCGTCGACGAGTCTGGCATTTCACTCAGGCCAACTGGCACGGTCTTCAAGCAGCCATCAATCATCTGGACTGGTCTCCCATCTCTACCACCTCTGACATCAACTCATCCTGGGAATTCTTCCAAAGTAAATTGCTCTCTCTCATGCACAGATTTATCCCATCTCGTCTTCAGTTGTCATACCCTTCCTCCCGTCCATGGTACACGGAATCTTGTGGTGAGGCTGTTGCCCAGAAACAACTTGCCTTCGTCTCCTGGAAAGCAAATCCAACGGAAGGAAATCTCATTTCCTTTCACAAAGCCCGAAACAAGTGTGTGTCCACCCTCAGGAGAGCCAGGAAACAATATCTCTCCGTTCTCAAGACCGAACTCTCTTATCTGTCTCCCTCTTCCAAATCCTGGTGGCGTCTGGTCAAATCCGTTTCTGGTGTTTGTTCCCCCTCCATCCCCTCCCTTACCTCAAACGGCTACACAGCTGACTCCGCACATGAAAAAGCTGAATGCCTCAACTCTGTGTTTGCCTCTAAATCTTGTGTCCCAAACCCATCCCTCTCTGTACCCACCATACCCAGTCGTACCCTGCTGCTCCTGGACTCCGTGTCCTTTCCTCCTGACAAGGTGGAAAAGTTTCTGTCAACCCTCGACTCTGATTCTGCAACTGGACCCCACGGCATCAGCCCATGGGTCCTAAAATCCTGCTCTGCTGCTCTATCTCACCCTCTCTCTGTTCTCTTCACCCTCTCTTTTGCTCAAGGTCAACTGCCATCTGCTTGGAAATCAGCCAACATCACCGCTTTGCACAAAAAAGGTGCAAAAACAGATCCTAGCAACTACAGACCAATCAGCCTTCTCCCAATTATCAGCAAAGTCATGGAATCCATCATTGCTTCGGATATGAAATCTTTCCTCTTCTCCAATGGCTTGATCTCTGATCATCAATTTGGTTTCAGACCAGGTCACTCTACTCTGGACATGCTGCTTCTGCTGTCTCAAAAATGGATGGAGGTCCTCAATGCCAAACAGGAAATTAGAGCTGTCTCCCTCGACATATCACGTGCCTTCGACACGGTCTGGCACACCGCTCTGCTCACCAAACTCTCCTCCTTTGGTATCCATGGAAATCTCCACGCATGGCTGGCGGACTTCCTCTCTAGTCGTCGTCAACGTGTGGCCCTGAATGGGTTTCTCTCATCTCCTCTTCCTGTTCAGCCTGGAGTTCCCCAAGGCAGTGTTCTGGGCCCCGTGCTTTTTCTGGTCTTCATCAATGATCTCTCTGACTCTCTCGAAAATCCTCTCTATCTCTTTGCTGATGACTCCACTCTCTGCCGCTCCATTCCTCTTCTCTCAGATCGGCAGTCTGCTGCCTCCTCACTCTCTGAAGACCTGGACAAAATCACAGACTGGTCAAACAAGTGGAACATGTCTTTCAATCCTGACAAATCTCACACTCTTACTATGTCTCTCCGAAAAGATCGACTGGACAACCCCCCCATCTACTTTCTCAACAATCCTCTCCACGAAGTTCTGTCGCTCAAGATTTTGGGTCTCACTATCTGCCATGATCTTTCTTGGGAAAACCACATTTCCAAGCTGGCCTCCAAAGCCAGTCGCCGACTGGGCATCCTCCGTCGTGCGAAGTCCTTCCTCGGCACACCTGAGCTCCTCACCACATACAAGGCTTTCATCCGCAGCTCAATGGAATACTGTTCTCCCCTATGGGCCGGTGCTCCTGCCTCACACCTAGCTCGGCTTCACGCTGTTGAAACCAAAGCTTTCAGAATTATTGGAATCTCCCGCGATGAAGCTATCTCTGAGGGCCTTTCACTCACTCACCGCAGGCAGGTAGGTGGTCTTTCTGTCTTCTACCGACTCCTCTCCGGCCTTGCACCCCCAGCTCTCTCTGTGCTCTGTCCCCCAAATATTCCTACAGGTCGCACAAGATCTGCCAGCAACCCTCTGATGGTTAAACTGCCGAAATCTCGGCTCTCTGCTCACCTTCACTCTTTCATTCCTCTTTTCTCCCGCCTCTGGAACAAACTCCCTCACTCCCTTCAATCCCACTCCTCCCTCCAGGTCTTTAAAACAGCTGTTCACCACCATCTCTTATCTTCCCCCATCCAAAACCTTGATCTTTTCTACCCCCGCTAATTCACCCCAGATCCACCTTGTTTGAAATTCCAACTTCTTTCCTGGAAGTCCTGGCAGTGTCCATATGTTTTATACCTCTCCCACTGCCCCCTTCCCATGCCCCCCCCCCCCAAGCCCTCGCCCTCTCTCAGATCTCTTGATGTCTCCATGTCTCTCGGTCCCTGCTCTCAAATGTTGTGCTTGTGTCCTTCCCCCTCTCTCCCCATCTTGTCTACCGCTCCCGATGTTATATGTTTTATGTGTCGGTTTGTCTTTCTGTGTGATTAATGTTCGCTCTTTCACGAGCCTCGATCTTGTATACAAAAAAAAAAAAAAAAAAATCCAAATACTTGCCATTCCAATCCCTCTCTGCCTCTTCGGCGTCCTTTGTGTTTTCAAACGTGACAAAGCCAAACCCTCTTGACTTTTGCGTTTCCCTGTCTTTTACTAGCCGCACTTCCAAAAGCGGTCCATATTTGCTGAAGACAGAGGTCAGAACTTCCTCCTTTGTTTTGAAGTTCAGTCCACCTACAAATAGCTTGCCAAATTTGCCGCCCTCCCTGACTGGTGTGGGGTTATTTTCCCTACTGGGCTTTTTAACAACCATAGGGTTACCAGAAACTTGACCACCGGCCAAATCATTCCCGATAACAAAAGATACTCCCTATACAGGAAGAGTGGCTCGTAAACCTACGGTGACCGGTCCTGACACCAAATCAGACTCCAAATGGATGACATGAAGTGGAGCTCTAACACAGCCACCAACCCCCTGTAAACGAACACTAACCCCAGTTGCCGCCTTCTCTGATAATGGCAAAATGCCCTCAAGCATCAAAGATTGATGTGCTCCTGTGTCCCTCAATACCCTAACAGATCTCTGGTTAGTCGAGTCTCCATCCAGTGACACAAACCCCTCTGAAATGAAAGGTTTGTAACCCTCTTGAACAAGGTCGCTCCGGGATGCCGTAACTTTGGCAGGGGAACCTTCATAAGGCTCTGTTCTCCAAGAACGATTTCTCACATTTGCCAATGCATTCGGAGTTGTACTAGTCTGCTTCCGTTCCTGATTTTTCCTTTTCATGGTGTAACACTGGGACATCAAATGCCCAAGTTTCTTGCAAAAGGCGCAAGTAGGCCCGGAGGAAAAACTCGTGGTCTGCCTCGAGCCCCCCGGAAGATAAGTCTGCCTTGGAACTGTTGTCTTCTGCTCCCTAAAAGTCGTGGTATCAGATTTGTACTCATAGTCATCTCTAGGTCGCCTCCATGAATTTTTGTTCTCCGCACCTGATTTACCATAACTCCCCTGGCTAACTCCAGGCGAGAAGTTAGGTTTGCTGAACCCCATCTTGTGTGTCAAGGCAGAGTCATCTGCCATGGTTGCTGCCTCATACAACTTTGGTACCTTCCTCTCATCCAGATGTGCTTTAATGTCCGCATGAACACACTGTTGGAATTCCTCCACCAGGATCAATTGTCGCAATAGTTGGAAGTCTTTCCCGACCACTTTTGAATCACACCACCGATCAAACATGGTTTCTTTCATTCTGGCAAACTCCACATGGGTCTCACTCTCCCTCTTCCTGGCGTTCCGGAATTTTTGCCGGTAAGCTTCAGGGACCAATTCATAGGCTTTGAGAATGGTTTTCTTCACTATCTCATAATCTGCACATTACTCAATCGGTAAAGCCGAATAAATATCTTGAGCTTTACTCACCAGAATACTTTGCACTAACATGGTCCAGGACTCCTCCGGCCATTTTAGCATTTGAGCCACTTTCTCAAAGTGTAAAAAAAAACTTGGCTACCTCCTTTTCATTGAAGAGTGGAACCAGCCTAACATGTCTGCCAACATCCCAGGTGTTCTGACTAGTTGTCGAACCTGTCGGCATGGATGGTACCTCTCCCCGTTCTCTCATTAACTCCAGCTCCTTGACTTTAATTTCCTGCTGAAGCGCTATTTCACGTTCCCTTAACTCCCTTTCGGCTTTTCTCTCCTCTGCTTTTATCCTTTCCTCGAGTTCTCTTTCAACTCTCCTTTCCTCTGTTTTCTTCTCTTCTAACCTTTCCTGGAGTTCTCTTTCCTGTGTGCTCTTTTTTCCTCGAGTTCTCTTGCAGCTCTCCTTTCCTCTGCTTTTTTCTCTTCTAACCTTTCCTGGAGTTCTCTTTCCTGTGCTTTTAACCTTTCCTGGCTCTGCAATGGCATCTCCATTTTTTGGAGCTCCACATTTTCTTGTTCTTCTGGTAACCAATCCAAGGCTCCCTCTTTCCATGTTCCTAGTTCCACCATATATTCTATCACCACTGTCTGCATCTCTGTTTTCTTCATTTTAGCTCGGACCTCCAAGCTAAAATGTTTGGCCAATATCAAGAGTTCCGATTTTAGTAACGCTCGGAACTGTGCCTCACTAGGGGTCGCTGCAAACCTCTCTGCGTCAAACTCCATGGTGACTATCCGTGAGCACCTGTTAACCTTCACACAAGAAATTTCAAAAATATACATATATATATTTGTTTTTTTGAAAAATTTGGGAATGTTGGAAAATATTCCAAAATTGGAAAAATTTGGGAATGCTAGGGAATTCTTTCCCCGACGAAATTTAATCCACCGTCCGAGATTTAAGGAATTTAATCAGCAAAGCCGAGTCCCCAATTATTCCACAGTACAAACCCCCAATTTCAATCTGGGTCAATCCCAAATGGATGTTTTTAGGGAATTAAATCCCGGACGAACCCCCAATTTCTGTTACGGGTTCCTATACGATCTCCTGGTCTCGGTAAACCTCCGAACCCCGAGAGGAGCCCCGGCAGAAAACTATGTTATTCTGTGTTAGAAATCAACAGTGAAACCACACCAATGATTATAAATGGACAGATATTGTATTAAAAATCACACACAAGAATAACGGTACAACGAATGGCAATTAAGAGTGCACTCTATATACCTTATCGCTTAGGATGGTACCATCCACTAAAGTCAGATAACTCACTGCGCTCCCAGCGAGTGAAAAGGACACTCCTCAATGTCTCTATAACCTTTTCCAAGGAGAAGGTGATCTGCTCCAGCGGTCGCGAGAACGACATCCAGTCGAAGCCCGAATCTCGCTCTCCAGTCGAGACCCGAATCGCGTACAGATGGCAATGGCAATCGCCCCGCCGAAACTGTACAAAGGCGCCCTCCAGAGGAGCACCTTCACCACTCAATCAGCAAACCGCAAGGTAATTGGAGACGAAACGGTCGTGAACACACATCCCCGACAGACGGTAGGATGTTGGGGTAAAGCTGACGCGAAGCAAAACCTTTGTAGGTGTCGGAAGCGTGAGGTTCAAAATGACCGACGGCTCTTACTTGAGTCGATGCGACGAGGCGAGGATTCGTCTAAATCTCAGCGCCCAAACCTGACTACGCAGATTTCTCAATTCCAGCGATAATTCCTTGGCTGGATGTCCTTTCAAGGAACTCAAAATTCCCTCGCGACTTTCGGTAGACCACGCTCGCTACGGAGCCTCGACGCCACGCGTCTTCTCCGACTTTGCTCGCCACCTCTTCCTCTTCTCTCCAGTCGTCTTCCGGTTCGGTTTCCGGTATCATTTAAAGTTAGCCTTTTTAACTTTAGACAACGGTTCATGAAAAATAAACCTTTTGAGAATAATACAACAACAACAACATGCATTTTAAGGCCATTTTCCCTGCTAGAGCGGGGGTTAGCCTTGCGGTCCCCATGACAATCTTCTCCATTTTGCCCTATTTTCGGCATCTCTCCTTGTTAACCCCCTTGCCCGCATTTCTTCTTCCACCATCTTTAGCCAAGTCTTTCTCGGTCTTCCCCGTCCTCTACTTCCTTCTACATTAATTTCCATCACTCTTCTCAACCAGTCACTTTCATCCTTCCTCAACACATGACCAAACCATCTTAACCTGTTCCTCTTCACAGCATCAATCACAGGCAATATTCCCATCATCTTTCGCAATTCATCATTTGTCTTCCTCTCTCTCAACGATACTCCGCACATCCATCGAACCATTCGCATTTCCACCCTTTCCAGCCTTCATTGCTGCTCGACGTTCATTACCCATGTCTCGCTCCCATAAATCATAACACTTCTCACACATGCAGCATACACCTTTCCCTTCAGCTTCAGCGACACTCCCCTCCTCATCAGCACGCCACTCAGTCCCCGAAACTTCTTCCATGCACATCTCACTCGAGCAACCGTTGCCGAGTCTGATCCACCTTCTCCATTCAGCATGTCTCCGAGGTAGCAAAATGTTTTCACACCTTCCAGCTTCACGCCGTCTCCAAGATCCAACTCAACATTTCCTCCATCTGCAGCTCCATCTGTGCACACCTTACATTTGAATGCAGCTGCCACACTGGTTAATGACCCTCTCAGACCACTACATTTTTGATGAACCCACTCAGCGCACATTGTACATTGAATGGAGTTCACTCCGACACCCTTCCTGCACACAGCACACGGCCACTTCCCAGTTCTTTCCACCTCACCACATGCTTTACCACTTGCCATCACCTTCATCTTTCCGATATTCACCTTCAGACCTTTTGTCTCCATACATTCCTTCCACTTGTTCATCTTTTCCTTCAGTCCATCCATACTTTCCGCAATCAACACCAGATCATCTGCATACAACAACTCCCACGGTAAACCCTCCTTTAGGTTCTGAGCCAGCACCTCCATCACAGCTACAAATAGTAGTGGACTTAGTACGGACCCCTGATGCACTCCCACCTTCACCTCAAACTCACCACTGTTCCCGTCCTTCGTCCTTACAGCTGTGCGCGCTCTTTTGTACATTGCATTCACTACTCTGATCAACCATTCCTCCACTCCTAACTTCCTTAATGCCCATGTCAATACTTTGCGTGGAACCCTATCGAATGCTTTCTCCAGATCAACAAACCCAAAAAACAACTTCTTCCTCTTCTCCATGTACTTCTCCTGCAACTGCCTCACAATGAAAAGCGCGTCTGTCATTCCTCTTCCTGGCATGAATCCAAACTGCATTTCGTCGATCTTCACTTTCTTCCTTATCCTCCTCTCCAACACCCTTTCCAATACCTTCCTTCCATGCTCCAATAACTTTATCGCTCGGTACAAGCCACACTCCAGAGGGTCACCTTTCCCCTTGTATAGAGGGACGAGGGTACTCAGTTCCCAATCCACTGGAATGCGGCCTTCTTTCACCACCAGATTACAGATCTCTGTCATTCTATTCACACCCCAACTTCCTGCTGCCTTCAACATATCTCCCACAACTCCCGTTGGCCCTCCGGCTTTTCCACTCTTCATTGCTTTTATCGCTTCCTCAACTTCCTTCTCAGTTATCTTCTCTGCCAGTCCTAAAACTGGGTTACTCTCTATGTTGCCATCCCATTCATTCTCTGTATTCAACAGCATTTCCATATATCTTTTCCATCTTCCTTTAATTCCATTTGGGTCGACAACAATTTGTCCCACTTCATCCTTCAAGCAACTCACCCCCATCACATCACACCTCTCTTTCACGATCTGCTTTGCAATCCTGAATACTGCTTTCTGACCCTCTTCCGAATCCAAGCGTTCTCCGAACATTTTCCTACATGCCTCCTGCGCCTTTGCTACCTCTTTCTTTGCAGCCTTCCTGGCTGCCTTATAACTTTCATGCTCTGCTGTTTCTGCTCCCGTACCCTCGCCTTCTGCCACTCCTTGAACTTCTTCCTCTTCTCGTCAATCCTCTTTCCAACTTCATCATCCCACCACCATGTTTCCGAGTGCCTCGGTGGTCCTTTTGTCCATCCACATACCTCACCAACGGCTCCCAACAGACTAGCTTTCATTGACATCCAACCACTTTCAAGCTCAACCACATCATCCTCTACCCGACTCAGCCTCTCTTTTAATGCCTCCCTTACTGTCACCTCTTTCAACCTCCACACCTTCATTCTCGGTTGGTACTTCACCCGCCGAGCTCTCCTCGCACCTTTCACCCTTATGTCGCAGACAACCAAGTGGTGCTGTGAAACAGCCTCCTCCCCCGGGATCACCTTTGTGTCCCGGAGGTGCCCCCTATCTCACCTACGCACCATCAGGTAGTCAACGGTTGTCGTTGACCCACCTGACGTGTATGTAACAAGCTTATTATCCTCTTTCTGGAACTGAGTATTACAAATCAACAAATCAGCAAACTCCAAAATCCTTTCACCTTCTCCATTTCTCACACCATATCCATAACCCCCATGAACTCCCTCAAAACCATCCATACTCCTTCCCACATGTCCATTCAGGTCTCCTCCCACCACAACAACTTCCTCATCTTTCACGTTTTCCATCAGCTTCTCTATCGCACCCTTGCCACACAAACTTGTATTTCTGTCCCTGCCTACCCTTCACCATTCTCACACCACTTCCCTTCCATCTCGTCTCCTGCACACAACATATGCCCACTCTTCTTCTGACCAATACTTCCACCACTTCTCCTGATCTCCCTGTCATTGTCCCGACACATTCCATGTCCCAAACCTCAGAAACCAATCTCCACTTCGGGATGCACCCTGCCCATATGTACTTGTAATTGTCATGGTTCTCTTTTTGAGGCAATGTTTTTATGGCCGGATGCCCTTCCTGACGCCAACCCTCTTAGTCGTCTCTTACGACACGCAGGGATACGGTGTACCTATTCTGACCAGGGTACACACTGGGAAACGAATAACACTTTTGAGAATAATAATAGTACATAATATCAGAAATATGTCAAGTGGGTGAAAACCACAACAACGGAAGTTACGAATCCGTAACAATAGCCATATGGCGGCTTCCTCTTCACCCCCAACACTGTACTATCTCACATGCCACACCCTCTTATGCTTTATTGATATATTGCATGGTTCTGAGAAGTATTATGAAGGAGATTTGTGTTTAACAGTATTCAAATATACAATTCAACTTTAATAGAGTTTTATACGGGTTTATAGGCATACAGATAAATTAATTCCAGGTTCAAGCACCATTTTGTAAAGTATATATTACATCACCCAACACAACACATTGAATTAGTTATTTGTTCCAGATGGACGTGTCCGATATGACGTCCTTAAAAACAGTACATTTCCTGTTTGGAATGATATTCGATTTGGTTTGATTGCCAAAAATCGATTCTGTGTCCAAAGGAAATGGTTTAGTTTGGCATTTTAAATATAAAATAGGCAAAGCCAAGAAAGGAATGAAACCTATTAGAATTACCCTCAAGAACAGCTCAGAATCACCTTTTATAACGCCTAAGAATTGCCCTTTAGAACCCTTTAAAATTACCCTTTAGAACGCCTCAGAATCACCCTTTAGAACGCCTCAGAATCACCCTTTATAACGCCTCAGAATCACCCTTTATAACGCCTCAGAATCACCCTTTATAACGCCTCAGAATCACCCTTTATAACGCCTCAGAATCACCCTTTATAACGCCTCAGAATCACCCTTTATAACGCCTCAGAATCACCCTTTATAACGCCTCAGAATCACCCTTTATAACGCCTCAGAATCACCCTTTATAACGCCTCAGAATCACCCTTTATAACGCCTCAGAATCACCCTTTATAACGCCTCAGAATCACCCTTTATAACGCCTCAGAATCACCCTTTATAACGCCTCAGAATCGCCCTTTATAACGCCTCAGAATCACCCTTTATAACGCCTCAGAATCACCCTTTATAACGCCTCAGAATCACCCTTTATAACGCCTCAGAATCACCCTTTATAACGCCTCAGAATCACCCTTTATAACGCCTCAGAATCACCCTTTATAACGCCTCAGAATCACCCTTTATAACGCCTCAGAATCACCCTTTAGAACGCCTCAGAATCACCCTTTATAACGCCTCAGAATCACCCTTTATAACGCCTCAGAATCACCCGTTATAACACCTCAGAATCACCCTTTATAACGCCTCAGAATCACCCTTTATAACGCCTCAGAATCACCCTTTATAACGCCTCAGAATCACCCTTTAGAACGCCTCAGAATCACCCTTTATAATGCCTCAGAATCACCCTTTATAATGCCTCAGAATCACCCTTTATAACGCCTCAGAATCGCCCTTTATAACGCCTCAGAATCACCCTTTATAACGCCTCAGAATCACCCTTTATAACGCCTCAGAATCACCCTTTATAACGCCTCAGAATCGCCCTTTATAACGCCTCAGAATCACCCTTTATAACGCCTCAGAATCACCCTTTATAACGCCTCAGAATCACCCTTTATAACGCCTCAGAATCACCCTTTATAACGCCTCAGAATCACCCTTTATAACGCCTCAGAATCACCCTTTATAACGCCTCAGAATCACCCTTTAGAACGCCTCAGAATCACCCTTTATAACGCCTCAGAATCACCCTTTATAACGCCTCAGAATCACCCGTTATAACACCTCAGAATCACCCTTTATAACGCCTCAGAATCACCCTTTATAACGCCTCAGAATCACCCTTTATAACGCCTCAGAATCACCCTTTATAACGCCTCAGAATCACCCTTTATAACGCCTCAGAATCACCCTTTAGAACGCCTCAGAATCACCCTTTATAACGCCTCAGAATCACCCTTTATAACGCCTCAGAATCACCCGTTATAACACCTCAGAATCACCCTTTATAACGCCTCAGAATCACCCTTTATAACGCCTCAGAATCACCCTTTATAACGCCTCAGAATCACCCTTTAGAACGCCTCAGAATCACCCTTTAGAACGCCTCAGAATCACCCTTTATAATGCCTCAGAATCACCCTTTAGAACGCCTCAGAATCACCCTTTATAACGCCTCAGAATCACCCTTTAGAACGCCTCAGAATCACCCTTTATAATGCCTCAATCACCCTTTATAACGCCTCAGAATCACCCTTTATAATGCCTCAGAATCACCCTTTATAACGCCTCAGAATCACCATTTATAATGCCTCAGAATCACCCTTTATAACGCCTCAGAATCACCATTTATAATGCCTCAGAATCACCCTTTATAATGCCTCAATCACCCTTTATAACGCCTCAGAATCACCCGTTATAACACCTCAGAATCACCCTTTATAACGCCTCAGAATCACCCTTTATAACGCCTCAGAATCACCCTTTAGAACGCCTCAGAATCACCCTTTAGAACGCCTCAGAATCACCCTTTATAATGCCTCAGAATCGCCCTTTAGAACGCCTCAGAATCACCCTTTAGAACGCCTCAGAATCACCCTTTATAATGCCTCAGAATCACCCTTTATAACGCCTCAGAATCACCCTTTATAACGCCTCAGAATCAACCTTTATAATGCCTTAGAATCACCCTTTAGAACGCCTCAGAATCGCCCTTTAGAACGCCTCAGAATCGCCCTTTAGAACGCCTCAGAATCGCCCTTTATAACGCCTCAGAATCACCCTTTAGAACGCCTCAGAATCGCCCTTTAGAACGCCTCAGAATCACCCTTTAGAACGCCTCAGAATCACCCTTTATAATGCCTCAGAATCACCCTTTATAACGCCTCAGAATCACCCTTTATAATGCCTCAGAATCACCCTTTAGAACGCCTCAGAATCACCCTTTATAACGCCTCAGAATCACCCTTTAGAACGCCTCAGAATCACCCTTTATAATGCCTCAATCACCCTTTATAACGCCTCAGAATCACCCTTTATAATGCCTCAGAATCACCCTTTATAACGCCTCAGAATCACCATTTATAATGCCTCAGAATCACCCTTTATAACGCCTCAGAATCACCATTTATAATGCCTCAGAATCACCCTTTATAACGCCTCAGAATCACCCTTTATAATGCCTCAGAATCACCATTTATAATGCCTCAGAATCACCCTTTATAATGCCTCAGAATCACCCTTTATAACGCCTCAGAATCACCATTTATAATGCCTCAGAATCACCCTTTATAACGCCTCAGAATCACCCTTTAGAACGCCTCAGAATCACCCTTTATAACGCCTCAGAATCACCCTTTATAACGCCTCAGAATCACCCTTTATAACGCCTCAGAATCACCCTTTATAACGCCTCAGAATCACCCTTTATAACACCTCAGAATCAACCTTTATAACGCCTCAGAATCACCCTCTATAACGCCTCAGAATCACCCTTTATAACGCCTCAGAATCACCCTTTATAACACCTCAGAATCACCCTTTAGAACGCCTCAGAATCACCCTTTATAACGCCTCAGAATCACCCTTTATAACGCCTCAGAATCACCCTTTATAACGCCTCAGAATCACCCTTTATAACGCCTCAGAATCACCCTTTATAACGCCTCAGAATCACCCTTTATAACGCCTCAGAATCACCCTTTATAACGCCTCAGAATCACCCTTTATAACGCCTCAGAATCACCCTTTATAACGCCTCAGAATCACCCTTTATAACGCCTCAGAATCACCCTTTATAACGCCTCAGAATCACCCTTTATAACGCCTCAGAATCACCCTTTATAACGCCTCAGAATCACCCTTTATAACGCCTCAGAATCACCCTTTATAACACCTCAGAAGCAACCTTTATAACGCCTCAGAATCACCCTTTATAACGCCTCAGAATCACCCTTTATAACGCCTCAGAATCACCCTTTATAACGCCTCAGAATCACCCTTTATAACGCCTCAGAATCACCCTTTATAACGCCTCAGAATCACCCTTTATAACACCTCAGAATCACCCTTTAGAACGCCTCAGAATCACCCTTTATAATGCCTCAGAATCACCCTTTATAACGCCTCAGAATCACCCTTTATAACGCCTCAGAATCACCCTTTATAACGCCTCAGAATCACCCTTTATAACGCCTCAGAATCACCCTTTATAACACCTCAGAATCACCCTTTATAACGCCTCAGAATCACCCTTTATAACGCCTCAGAATCACCCTTTATAATGCCTCAGAATCACCCTTTATAACGCCTCAGAATCACCCTTTATAACACCTCAGAATCACCCTTTAGAACGCCTCAGAATCACCCTTTATAATGCCTCAGAATCACCCTTTATAACGCCTCAGAATCACCCTTTATAACGCCTCAGAATCACCCTTTATAACGCCTCAGAATCACCCTTTATAACACCTCAGAATCAACCTTTATAACGCCTCAGAATCACCCTTTATAACGCCTCAGAATCACCCTTTATAACGCCTCAGAATCACCCTTTATAATGCCTCAGAATCACCCTTTATAACACCTCAGAATCAACCTTTATAACGCCTCAGAATCACCCTTTATAACACCTCAGAATCAACCTTTATAACGCCTCAGAATCACCCTTTATAATGCCTCAGAATCAACCTTTATAATGCCTCAGAATCACCCTTTATAATGCCTCAGAATCACCCTTTATAACGCCTCAGAATCACCCTTTATAATGCCTCAGAATCACCCTTTAGAACGCCTCAGAATCACCCTTTAGAACGCCTCAGAATCACCCTTTATAATGCCTCAGAATCACCCTTTATAATGCCTCAGAATCACCCTTTATAATGCCTCAGAATCACCCTTTATAACGCCTCAGAATCACCCTTTAGAACGCCTCAGAATCACCCTTTATAACGCCTCAGAATCACCCTTTATAACGCCTCAGAATCACCCTTTATAACGCCTCAGAATCACCCTTTAGAACGCCTCAGAATCACCCTTTATAATGCCTCAGAATCACCCTTTAGAACGCCTCAGAATCACCCTTTATAACGCCTCAGAATCACCCTTTATAACGCCTCACAATCACCCTTTATAACACCTCAGAATCAACCTTTATAATGCCTCAGAATCACCCTTTATAACACCTCAGAATCACCCTTTAGAACGCCTCAGAATCACCCTTTATAATGCCTCAGAATCACCCTTTATAACGCCTCAGAATCACCCTTTATAACGCCTCACAATCACCCTTTATAACACCTCAGAATCAACCTTTATAATGCCTCAGAATCACCCTTTATAACGCCTCAGAATCACCCTTTATAATGCCTCAGAATCACCCTTTATAATGCCTCAGAATCACCCTTTATAATGCCTCAGAATCACCCTTTATAACGCCTCAGAATCACCCTTTAGAACGCCTCAGAATCACCCTTTATAACGCCTCACAATCACCCTTTATAACACCTCAGAATCACCCTTTAGAACGCCTCAGAATCACCCTTTATAATGCCTCAGAATCACCCTTTATAACGCCTCAGAATCACCCTTTATAACGCCTCACAATCACCCTTTATAACACCTCAGAATCACCCTTTATAACGCCTCAGAATCACCCTTTATAATGCCTCAGAATCACCCTTTAGAACGCCTCAGAATCACCCTTTAGAACGCCTCAGAATCACCCTTTATAATGCCTCAGAATCACCCTTTATAATGCCTCAGAATCACCCTTTATAACGCCTCAGAATCACCCTTTAGAACGCCTCAGAATCACCCTTTATAACGCCTCAGAATCACCCTTTATAACGCCTCAGAATCACCCTTTATAACGCCTCAGAATCACCCTTTAGAACGCCTCAGAATCACCCTTTATAATGCCTCAGAATCACCCTTTATAACGCCTCAGAATCACCCTTTATAACGCCTCAGAATCACCCTTTATAACGCCTCACAATCACCCTTTATAACACCTCAGAATCAACCTTTATAATGCCTCAGAATCACCCTTTATAACACCTCAGAATCACCCTTTAGAACGCCTCAGAATCACCCTTTATAATGCCTCAGAATCACCCTTTATAACGCCTCAGAATCACCCTTTATAACGCCTCACAATCACCCTTTATAACACCTCAGAATCAACCTTTATAATGCCTCAGAATCACCCTTTAGAACGCCTCAGAATCACCCTTTATAACACCTCAGAATCACCCTTTATAATGCCTCAGAATCACCCTTTATAATGCCTCAGAATCACCCTTTATAATGCCTCAGAATCACCCTTTAGAATGCCTCAGAATCACCCTTTATAACGCCTCAGAATCACCCTTTATAACGCCTCACAATCACCCTTTATAACACCTCAGAATCAACCTTTATAATGCCTCAGAATCACCCTTTAGAACGCCTCAGAATCACCCTTTATAACGCCTCAGAATCACCCTTTATAACACCTCAGAATCACCCTTTATAACACCTCAGAATCACCCTTTATAACACCTCAGAATCACCCTTTATAATGCCTCAGAATCACCCTTTATAATGCCTCAGAATCACCCTTTAGAACGCCTCAGAATCACCCTTTATAACGCCTCAGAATCACCCTTTATAACGCCTCACAATCACCCTTTATAACACCTCAGAATCAACCTTTATAATGCCTCAGAATCACCCTTTATAACACCTCAGAATCACCCTTTAGAACGCCTCAGAATCACCCTTTATAATGCCTCAGAATCACCCTTTATAACGCCTCAGAATCACCCTTTATAACGCCTCAGAATCACCCTTTATAACGCCTCACAATCACCCTTTATAACACCTCAGAATCAACCTTTATAATGCCTCAGAATCACCCTTTATAACGCCTCAGAATCACCCTTTATAACGCCTCAGAATCACCCTTTATAATGCCTCAGAATCACCCTTTATAACACCTCAGAATCACCCTTTATAACGCCTCAGAATCACCCTTTATAACGCCTCAGAATCACCCTTTATAACGCCTCACAATCACCCTTTATAACGCCTCACAATCACCCTTTATAACACCTCAGAATCAACCTTTATAATGCCTCAGAATCACCCTTTATAACGCCTCACAATCACCCTTTATAACGCCTCACAATCACCCTTTATAACACCTCAGAATCAACCTTTATAATGCCTCAGAATCACCCTTTATAACACCTCAGAATCACCCTTTAGAACGCCTCAGAATCACCCTTTATAACGCCTCAGAATCACCCTTTATAACGCCTCACAATCACCCTTTATAACGCCTCACAATCACCCTTTATAACACCTCAGAATCAACCTTTATAATGCCTCAGAATCACCCTTTATAACGCCTCACAATCACCCTTTATAACGCCTCACAATCACCCTTTATAACACCTCAGAATCACCCTTTATAATGCCTCAGAATCACCCTTTATAATGCCTCAGAATCACCCTTTAGAACGCCTCAGAATCACCCTTTATAACGCCTCAGAATCACCCTTTATAACGCCTCACAATCACCCTTTATAACACCTCAGAATCAACCTTTATAATGCCTCAGAATCACCCTTTATAACACCTCAGAATCACCCTTTAGAACGCCTCAGAATCACCCTTTATAATGCCTCAGAATCACCCTTTAGAACGCCTCAGAACCACCCTTTATAACGCCTCAGAATCACCCTTTATAACACCTCAGAATCACCCTTTATAATGCCTCAGAATCACCCTTTATAACACCTCAGAATCAACCTTTATAATGCCTCAGAATCACCCTTTATAATGCCTCAGAATCACCCTTTATAACACCTCAGAATCAACCTTTATAACACCTCAGAATCACCCTTTAGAACGCCTCAGAATCACCCTTTATAATGCCTCAGAATCACCCTTTATAATGCCTTAGAATCACCCTTTATAACGCCTCAGAATCACCCTTTATAACGCCTCAGAATCACCCTTTATAATGCCTTAGAATCACCCTTTATAACACCTCAGAATCAACCTTTATAATGCCTCAGAATCACCCTTTATAATGCCTCAGAATCACCCTTTATAACACCTCAGAATCAACCTTTATAACACCTCAGAATCACCCTTTAGAACGCCTCAGAATCACCCTTTATAATGCCTCAGAATCACCCTTTATAATGCCTTAGAATCACCCTTTATAACGCCTCAGAATCACCCTTTATAACGCCTCAGAATCACCCTTTATAACGCCTCAGAATCACCCTTTATAATGCCTCAGAATCACCCTTTATAATGCCTTAGAATCACCCTTTATAACGCCTCAGAATCACCCTTTATAACGCCTCAGAATCACCCTTTATAATGCCTTAGAATCACCCTTTATAACGCCTCAGAATCACCCTTTATAACGCCTCAGAATCACCCTTTATAACGCCTCAGAATCACTCTTTATAACGCCTCAGAATCACCCTTTAGAACGCCTCAGAATCACCCTTTATAACGCCTCAGAATCACCCTTTATAATGCCTCAGAATCACCCTTTATAACGCCTCAGAATCACCCTTTATAACGCCTCAGAATCACCCTTTATAACGCCTCAGAATCACCCTTTATAACGCCTCAGAATCACCCTTTATAATGCCTCAGAATCACCCTTTATAACGCCTCAGAATCACCCTTTATAACGCCTCAGAATCACCCTTTATAATGCCTCAGAATCACCCTTTATAATGCCTCAGAATCACCCTTTATAATGCCTCAGAATCACCCTTTATAACGCCTCAGAATCACCCTTTATAACACCTCAGAATCACCCTTTATAACGCCTCAGAATCACCCTTTATAATGCCTCAGAATCACCCTTTATAACACCTCAGAATCAACCTTTATAACACCTCAGAATCACCCTTTAGAACGCCTCAGAATCACCCTTTATAATGCCTCAGAATCACCCTTTATAATGCCTTAGAATCACCCTTTATAATGCCTTAGAATCACCCTTTATAATGCCTCAGAATCACCCTTTATAATGCCTTAGAATCACCCTTTATAATGCCTCAGAATCACCCTTTATAATGCCTTAGAATCACCCTTTATAATGCCTCAGAATCACCCTTTATAATGCCTTAGAATCACCCTTTATAATGCCTTAGAATCACCCTTTATAATGCCTTAGAATCACCCTTTATAATGCCTCAGAATCACCCTTTATAATGCCTTAGAATCACCCTTTATAATGCCTTAGAATCACCCTTTATAATGCCTTAGAATCACCCTTTATAATGCCTCAGAATCACCCTTTATAACACCTCAGAATCAACCTTTATAACACCTCAGAATCACCCTTTAGAACGCCTCAGAATCACCCTTTATAATGCCTCAGAATCACCCTTTATAATGCCTTAGAATCACCCTTTATAACGCCTCAGAATCACCCTTTATAACGCCTCAGAATCACCCTTTATAATGTCTTAGAATCACCCTTTATAACACCTCAGAATCAACCTTTATAATGCCTCAGAATCACCCTTTATAATGCCTCAGAATCACCCTTTATAACACCTCAGAATCAACCTTTATAACACCTCAGAATCACCCTTTAGAACGCCTCAGAATCACCCTTTATAACGCCTCAGAATCACCCTTTATAATGCCTCAGAATCACCCTTTATAACGCCTCAGAATCACCCTTTATAACGCCTCAGAATCACCCTTTATAACACCTCAGAATCACCCTTTATAACGCCTCAGAATCACCCTTTATAATGCCTTAGAATCACCCTTTAGAACGCCTCAGAATCACCCTTTAGAACGCCTCAGAATCACCCTTTATAACGCCTCAGAATCACCCTTTATAACGCCTCAGAATCACCCTTTATAACGCCTCAGAATCACCCTTTATAACACCTCAGAATCACCCTTTATAACGCCTCAGAATCACCCTTTATAATGCCTTAGAATCACCCTTTAGAACGCCTCAGAATCACCCTTTAGAACGCCTCAGAATCACCCTTTATAACGCCTCAGAATCACCCTTTATAACGCCTCAGAATCACCCTTTATAATGCCTCAGAATCACCCTTTAGAACGCCTCAGAATCACCCTTTATAACGCCTCAGAATCACCCTTTATAATGCCTCAGAATCACCCTTTATAATGCCTCAGAATCACCCTTTATAACGCCTCAGAATCACCCTTTATAATGCCTTAGAATCACCCTTTATAACGCCTCAGAATCACCCTTTAGAACGCCTCAGAATCGCCCTTTATAACGCCTCAGAATCACCCTTTATAACGCCTCAGAATCACCCTTTATAACGCCTCAGAATCACCCTTTATAATGCCTCAGAATCACCCTTTATAACGCCTCAGAATCACCCTTTAGAACGCCTCAGAATCACCCTTTATAACGCCTCAGAATCACCCTTTATAACGCCTCACAATCACCCTTTATAACACCTCAGAATCAACCTTTATAACGCCTCAGAATCACCCTTTATAACGCCTCAGAATCACCCTTTAGAACGCCTCACAATCACCCTTTATAACACCTCAGAATCAACCTTTATAATGCCTCAGAATCACCCTTTAGAACGCCTCAGAATCACCCTTTATAACGCCTCAGAATCACCCTTTATAACGCCTCAGAATCACCCTTTATAATGCCTCAGAATCACCCTTTATAACACCTCAGAATCACCCTTTATAATGCCTCAGAATCACCCTTTATAATGCCTCAGAATCACCCTTTATAACGCCTCAGAATCACCCTTTATAACGCCTCACAATCACCCTTTATAACACCTCAGAATCAACCTTTATAACGCCTCAGAATCACCCTTTATAACGCCTCAGAATCACCCTTTATAACGCCTCAGAATCACCCTTTATAACGCCTCAGAATCACCCTTTATAACGCCTCAGAATCACCCTTTATAACGCCTCAGAATCACCCTTTATAACGCCTCAGAATCACCCTTTATAACGCCTCAGAATCACCCTTTATAATGCCTCAGAATCACCCTTTATAATGCCTTAGAATCACCCTTCAGAACGCCTCAGAATCACCCTTTATAATGCCTTAGAATCACCCTTTATAATGCCTCAGAATCACCCTTTATAATGCCTCAGAATCACCCTTTAGAACGCCTCAGAATCACCCTTTAGAACGCCTCAGAATCACCCTTTATAACGCCTCAGAATCACCCTTTATAACGCCTCAGAATCACCCTTTATAACGCCTCAGAATCACCCTTTATAACGCCTCAGAATCACCCTTTATAACGCCTCAGAATCACCCTTTATAACGCCTCAGAATCACCCTTTATAACGCCTCAGAATCACCCTTTATAACGCCTCAGAATCACCCTTTAGAACGCCTCAGAATCACCCTTTATAACGCCTCAGAATCACCCTTTATAACGCCTCAGAATCACCCTTTATAACGCCTCAGAATCACCCTTTATAACGCCTCAGAATCACCCTTTATAACGCCTCACAATCACCCTTTATAACACCTCAGAATCAACCTTTATAACGCCTCAGAATCACCCTTTATAACGCCTCAGAATCACCCTTTATAACGCCTCAGAATCACCCTTTATAACGCCTCAGAATCACCCTTTATAATGCCTTAGAATCACCCTTTATAACGCCTCAGAATCACCCTTTATAATGCCTTAGAATCACCCTTTATAACGCCTCAGAATCACCCTTTATAACGCCTCAGAATCACCCTTTATAATGCCTTAGAATCACCCTTTATAACGCCTCAGAATCACCCTTCAGAACGCCTCAGAATCACCCTTTATAATGCCTTAGAATCACCCTTTATAACGCCTCAGAATCACCCTTTATAATGCCTTAGAATCACCCTTTATAACGCCTCAGAATCACCCTTTATAATGCCTTAGAATCACCCTTTATAACGCCTCAGAATCACCCTTTATAACGCCTCAGAATCACCCTTTATAATGCCTTAGAATCACCCTTTATAACGCCTCAGAATCACCCTTTATAACGCCTCAGAATCACCCTTTATAACGCCTCAGAATCACCCTTTATAACGCCTCAGAATCACCCTTTATAACGCCTCAGAATCACCCTTTATAACGCCTCAGAATCACCCTTTAGAACGCCTCAGAATCACCCTTTATAACGCCTCAGAATCACCCTTTATAACGCCTCAGAATCACCCTTTATAACGCCTCAGAATCACCCTTTATAACGCCTCAGAATCACCCTTTAGAACACCTCAGAATCAACCTTTATAATGCCTTAGAATCACCCTTTATAATGCCTTAGAATCACCCTTTATAACGCCTCAGAATCACCCTTTATAACGCCTTAGAATCACCCTTCAGAACACCTCAGAATCAACCTTTATAATGCCTTAGAATCACCCTTTATAATGCCTTAGAATCACCCTTTATAACGCCTCAGAATCACCCTTTATAACGCCTCAGAATCACCCTTTATAATGCCTTAGAATCACCCTTTATAACGCCTCAGAATCACCCTTTATAATGCCTTAGAATCACCCTTTATAACGCCTCAGAATCACCCTTTATAACGCCTCAGAATCACCCTTTATAACGCCTCAGAATCACCCTTTATAATGCCTTAGAATCACCCTTTATAATGCCTCAGAATCACCCTTTATAATGCCTCAGAATCACCCTTTATAATGCCTCAGAATCACCCTTTATAACGCCTCAGAATCACCCTTTATAATGCCTCAGAATCACCCTTTATAACGCCTCAGAATCACCCTTTATAACGCCTCAGAATCACCCTTTATAATGCCTCAGAATCACCCTTTATAACGCCTCAGAATCACCCTTTATAACGCCTCAGAATCACCCTTTATAACGCCTCAGAATCACCCTTTATAACGCCTCAGAATCACCCTTTATAACGCCTCAGAATCACCCTTTATAATGCCTCAGAATCACCCTTTATAACGCCTCAGAATCACCCTTTATAACGCCTCAGAATCACCCTTTATAATGCCTTAGAATCACCCTTTATAACGCCTCAGAATCACCCTTTATAATGCCTTAGAATCACCCTTTATAATGCCTCAGAATCACCCTTTATAATGCCTCAGAATCACCCTTTATAACGCCTCAGAATCACCCTTTATAACGCCTCAGAATCACCCTTTATAATGCCTCAGAATCACCCTTTATAATGCCTCAGAATCACCCTTTATAACGCCTCAGAATCACCCTTTATAACGCCTCAGAATCACCCTTTATAACGCCTCAGAATCACCCTTTAGAACACCTCAGAATCAACCTTTATAACGCCTCAGAATCACCCTTTATAACGCCTCAGAATCACCCTTTATAATGCCTCAGAATCACCCTTTATAATGCCTCAGAATCACCCTTTATAATGCCTCAGAATCACCCTTTATAACGCCTCAGAATCACCCTTTATAACGCCTCAGAATCACCCTTTAGAACACCTCAGAATCAACCTTTATAACGCCTCAGAATCACCCTTTATAACGCCTCAGAATCACCCTTTATAACGCCTCAGAATCACCCTTTATAATGCCTCAGAATCACCCTTTATAACGCCTCACAATCACCCTTTATAACGCCTCAGAATCACCCTTTATAACGCCTCACAATCACCCTTTATAACGCCTCAGAATCACCCTTTATAATGCCTCAGAATCACCCTTTATAACGCCTCAGAATCACCCTTTAGAACGCCTCAGAATCACCCTTTATAACGCCTCAGAATCACCCTTTATAACGCCTCACAATCACCCTTTATAACACCTCAGAATCAACCTTTATAACGCCTCAGAATCACCCTTTATAACGCCTCAGAATCACCCTTCAGAACGCCTCAGAATCACCCTTTATAACGCCTCAGAATCACCCTTTATAATGCCTTAGAATCACCCTTTATAACGCCTCAGAATCACCCTTTATAACGCCTCAGAATCACCCTTTATAATGCCTTAGAATCACCCTTTATAACGCCTCAGAATCACCCTTTATAACGCCTCAGAATCACCCTTTATAACGCCTCAGAATCACCCTTTATAACGCCTCAGAATCACCCTTTATAACGCCTCAGAATCACCCTTTATAACGCCTCAGAATCACCCTTTAGAACGCCTCAGAATCACCCTTTATAATGCCTCAATCACCCTTTATAATGCCTTAGAATCACCCTTTATAACGCCTCAGAATCACCCTTTATAACGCCTCAGAATCACCCTTTATAACGCCTCAGAATCACCCTTTATAACGCCTCAGAATCACCCTTTATAACGCCTCAGAATCACCCTTTATAACGCCTCAGAATCACCCTTTATAACGCCTCAGAATCACCCTTTATAACGCCTCAGAATCACCCTTTAGAACACCTCAGAATCAACCTTTATAATGCCTTAGAATCACCCTTTATAATGCCTTAGAATCACCCTTTATAATGCCTTAGAATCACCCTTTATAACGCCTCAGAATCACCCTTTATAACGCCTCAGAATCACCCTTTATAATGCCTTAGAATCACCCTTTATAACGCCTCAGAATCACCCTTTATAATGCCTTAGAATCACCCTTTATAACGCCTCAGAATCACCCTTTATAACGCCTCAGAATCACCCTTTATAACGCCTCAGAATCACCCTTTATAATGCCTTAGAATCACCCTTTATAATGCCTCAGAATCACCCTTTATAATGCCTCAGAATCACCCTTTATAATGCCTCAGAATCACCCTTTATAACGCCTCAGAATCACCCTTTATAATGCCTCAGAATCACCCTTTATAACGCCTCAGAATCACCCTTTATAACGCCTCAGAATCACCCTTTATAATGCCTCAGAATCACCCTTTATAACGCCTCAGAATCACCCTTTATAACGCCTCAGAATCACCCTTTATAACGCCTCAGAATCACCCTTTATAACGCCTCAGAATCACCCTTTATAACGCCTCAGAATCACCCTTTATAATGCCTCAGAATCACCCTTTATAACGCCTCAGAATCACCCTTTATAACGCCTCAGAATCACCCTTTATAATGCCTTAGAATCACCCTTTATAACGCCTCAGAATCACCCTTTATAATGCCTTAGAATCACCCTTTATAATGCCTTAGAATCACCCTTTATAACGCCTCAGAATCACCCTTTATAACGCCTCAGAATCACCCTTTATAATGCCTTAGAATCACCCTTTATAATGCCTTAGAATCACCCTTTATAACGCCTCAGAATCACCCTTTATAATGCCTCAGAATCACCCTTTATAACGCCTCAGAATCACCCTTTATAATGCCTTAGAATCACCCTTTATAACGCCTCAGAATCACCCTTTATAATGCCTTAGAATCACCCTTTATAATGCCTTAGAATCACCCTTTATAACGCCTCAGAATCACCCTTTATAACGCCTCAGAATCACCCTTTATAACGCCTCAGAATCACCCTTTATAATGCCTCAGAATCACCCTTTATAACGCCTCAGAATCACCCTTTATAATGCCTTAGAATCACCCTTTATAATGCCTTAGAATCACCCTTTATAACGCCTCAGAATCACCCTTTATAATGCCTTAGAATCACCCTTTATAACGCCTCAGAATCACCCTTTATAATGCCTTAGAATCACCCTTTATAATGCCTTAGAATCACCCTTTATAACGCCTCAGAATCACCCTTTATAACGCCTCAGAATCACCCTTTATAATGCCTTAGAATCACCCTTTATAATGCCTTAGAATCACCCTTTATAACGCCTCAGAATCACCCTTTATAACGCCTCAGAATCACCCTTTATAACGCCTCAGAATCACCCTTTATAACGCCTCAGAATCACCCTTTATAACGCCTCAGAATCACCCTTTATAACGCCTCAGAATCACCCTTTATAACGCCTCAGAATCACCCTTTAGAACGCCTCAGAATCACCCTTTATAATGCCTCAATCACCCTTTATAATGCCTTAGAATCACCCTTTATAACGCCTCAGAATCACCCTTTATAACGCCTCAGAATCACCCTTTATAACGCCTCAGAATCACCCTTTATAACGCCTCAGAATCACCCTTTATAACGCCTCAGAATCACCCTTTATAACGCCTCAGAATCACCCTTTATAACGCCTCAGAATCACCCTTTATAACGCCTCAGAATCACCCTTTATAACGCCTCAGAATCACCCTTTATAACGCCTCAGAATCACCCTTTATAATGCCTTAGAATCACCCTTTATAATGCCTTAGAATCACCCTTTATAATGCCTCAGAATCACCCTTTATAACGCCTCAGAATCACCCTTTATAACGCCTCAGAATCACCCTTTATAACGCCTCAGAATCACCCTTTAGAACGCCTCAGAATCACCCTTTATAATGCCTCAATCACCCTTTATAATGCCTTAGAATCACCCTTTATAACGCCTCAGAATCACCCTTTATAACGCCTCAGAATCACCCTTTATAACGCCTCAGAATCACCCTTTATAACGCCTCAGAATCACCCTTTATAACGCCTCAGAATCACCCTTTATAACGCCTCAGAATCACCCTTTATAACGCCTCAGAATCACCCTTTATAACGCCTCAGAATCACCCTTTATAACGCCTCAGAATCACCCTTTAGAACACCTCAGAATCAACCTTTATAATGCCTTAGAATCACCCTTTATAATGCCTTAGAATCACCCTTTATAATGCCTTAGAATCACCCTTTATAACGCCTCAGAATCACCCTTTATAACGCCTCAGAATCACCCTTTATAATGCCTTAGAATCACCCTTTATAACGCCTCAGAATCACCCTTTATAATGCCTTAGAATCACCCTTTATAACACCTCAGAATCACCCTTTATAACGCCTCAGAATCACCCTTTATAACGCCTCAGAATCACCCTTTATAATGCCTTAGAATCACCCTTTATAATGCCTCAGAATCACCCTTTATAATGCCTCAGAATCACCCTTTATAATGCCTCAGAATCACCCTTTATAACGCCTCAGAATCACCCTTTATAATGCCTCAGAATCACCCTTTATAACGCCTCAGAATCACCCTTTATAACGCCTCAGAATCACCCTTTATAACGCCTCAGAATCACCCTTTATAACGCCTCAGAATCACCCTTTATAACGCCTCAGAATCACCCTTTATAACGCCTCAGAATCACCCTTTATAACGCCTCAGAATCACCCTTTATAACGCCTCAGAATCACCCTTTATAACGCCTCAGAATCACCCTTTAGAACGCCTCAGAATCACCCTTTATAATGCCTCAATCACCCTTTATAATGCCTTAGAATCACCCTTTATAACGCCTCAGAATCACCCTTTATAACGCCTCAGAATCACCCTTTATAACGCCTCAGAATCACCCTTTATAACGCCTCAGAATCACCCTTTATAACGCCTCAGAATCACCCTTTATAACGCCTCAGAATCACCCTTTAGAACGCCTCAGAATCACCCTTTATAACGCCTCAGAATCACCCTTTATAACGCCTCAGAATCACCCTTTATAACGCCTCAGAATCACCCTTTAGAACGCCTCAGAATCACCCTTTATAATGCCTCAATCACCCTTTATAATGCCTTAGAATCACCCTTTATAACGCCTCAGAATCACCCTTTATAACGCCTCAGAATCACCCTTTATAACGCCTCAGAATCACCCTTTATAACGCCTCAGAATCACCCTTTATAACGCCTCAGAATCACCCTTTATAACGCCTCAGAATCACCCTTTATAACGCCTCAGAATCACCCTTTATAACGCCTCAGAATCACCCTTTATAACGCCTCAGAATCACCCTTTATAACGCCTCAGAATCACCCTTTATAATGCCTTAGAATCACCCTTTATAATGCCTTAGAATCACCCTTTATAATGCCTCAGAATCACCCTTTATAACGCCTCAGAATCACCCTTTATAACGCCTCAGAATCACCCTTTATAACGCCTCAGAATCACCCTTTAGAACGCCTCAGAATCACCCTTTATAATGCCTCAATCACCCTTTATAATGCCTTAGAATCACCCTTTAGAACGCCTCAGAATCACCCTTTATAATGCCTCAATCACCCTTTATAACGCCTCAGAATCACCCTTTAGAACGCCTCAGAATCACCCTTTATAATGCCTCAATCACCCTTTATAACGCCTCAGAATCACCCTTTATAACGCCTCAGAATCACCCTTTATAACGCCTCAGAATCACCCTTTATAACGCCTCAGAATCACCCTTTATAACGCCTCAGAATCACCCTTTATAACGCCTCAGAATCACCCTTTATAACGCCTCAGAATCACCCTTTATAACGCCTCAGAATCACCCTTTATAACGCCTCAGAATCACCCTTTAGAACACCTCAGAATCAACCTTTAT
>NC_136266.1:181949139-181973639 GCF_964187855.1 Myxine glutinosa | reverse complement strand
CAGAGAAACACACACACATATACAGAGAAACACACACACATATACAGAGAAACACACACATATACAGAGAAACACACACATATACAGAGAAACACACACATATACAGAGAAACACACACATATACAGAGAAACACACACACATATACAGAGAAACACACACATATACAGAGAAACACACACATATACAGAGAAACACACACACACACACATACAGAGAAACACACACATATACAGAGAAACACACACACATATACAGAGAAACACACACACATACACAGAGAAACACACACATATACAGAGAAACACACACATATACAGAGAAACACACACATATACAGAGAAACACACACACATATACAGAGAAACACACACACATATACAGAGAAACACACACACATACACAGAGAAACACACACACATATACAGAGAAACACACACATATACAGAGAAACACACACACATACAGAGAAACACACACACATACAGAGAAACACACACATATACAGAGAAACACACACACATATACAGAGAAACACACACACATACACAGAGAAACACACACATACACAGAGGAACACACACATATACAGAGAAACACACACACATATACAGAGAAACACACACACATATACAGAGAAACACACACATATACAGACAAACACACACACATATACAGACAAACACACACACATATACAGAGAAACACACACACACATACACAGAAACACACACACACATACACAGAAACACACACACACATACAGAGAAACACACACATATACAGACAAACACACACACATATACAGAGAAACACACACACATATACAGACAAACACACACACATATACAGACAAACACACACACATATACAGAGAAACACACACACATATACAGAGAAACACACACATATATACAGAGAAACACACACACATACACAGAGAAACACACACACATATACAGAGAAACACACACACATATACAGAGAAACACACACATATACAGAGAAACACACACACACACATACAGAGAAACACACACACACACATACAGAGAAACACACACATATACAGAGAAACACACACATATACAGAGAAACACACACATATACAGAGAAACACACACACATATACAGAGAAACACACACACATATACAGAGAAAAACACACACATATACAGAGAAACACACACACACATACACAGAAACACACACACACATACACAGAAACACACACACACATACACAGAAACACACACATATACAGAGAAACACACACATATACAGACAAACACACACACATATACAGAGAAACACACACATATATACAGAGAAACACACACACATACACAGAGAAACACACACACATATACAGAGAAACACACACACATATACAGAGAAACACACACATATACAGAGAAACACACACACACACATACAGAGAAACACACACATATACAGAGAAACACACACACATATACAGAGAAACACACACACATACATACACAGAGAAACACACACATATACAGAGAAACACACACATATACAGAGAAACACACACATATACAGAGAAACACACACATATACAGAGAAACACACACACACATATACAGAGAAACACACACACACATATACAGAGAAACACACACACATATACAGAGAAACACACACACATATACAGAGAAACACACACACATATATAGAGAAACACACACACATATATAGAGAAACACACACACATATACAGAGAAACACACACACATATACAGAGAAACACACACACATATATAGAGAAACACACACATATACAGAGAAACACACACATATACAGAGAAACACACACACATATACAGAGAAACACACACACATACACAGAGAAACACACACATATACAGAGAAACACACACATATACAGAGAAACACACACATATACAGAGAAACACACACATATACAGAGAAACACACACACACATATACAGAGAAACACACACACATATACAGAGAAACACACACATATATACAGAGAAACACACACACATATACAGAGAAACACACACACATATCCAGAGAAACACACACACATATATAGAGAAACACACACATATACAGAGAAACACACACATATACAGAGAAACACACACACATACAGAGAAACACACACACATACAGAGAAACACACACACATACAGAGAAACACACACACATACACAGAAAACCACAGACAGAGAAACACACTGACAAACACACACACACATGTTTTTTAAAAAGACTCCTTCGCTATTGTGGATACGTCCAGAATCCCTGTTTACAACACCACGCACGGGTATAAAAGTAAGGATTTAACACCTCAACAGGAATTCAGGAAGACCTCAACACATGACATTATAAACATGTTCGTTCACACAGACACACAGTAATACATACACACATAGAGACAGAGACACATAGATACACAAAGAGAGACACAGAGATAGACACAGAGACACACACACTCACAGAGACACACACTCACAGAAATACACACACACTCACAGAGATACACACACTCAGGGAAAACACGCACACATCCCCCCCACCCCTAACACACATCCCCACACACACACCCCCACCCCCACACACAGACATTCCCCCTACCCCCCACAAACATACACACACACACAACCGAACCCCCTCCATACGCACACATATCCCCACCCACACACAGACCTCTACACACATGCACATCCACACACAAACACCCCTACATCCCTCCCCCCACCACACATACACACACCCCCCACCTCCACACATACACACACCCCCCACCTCCACACATACACACACCCCTCCCCCCCACACACACACATTCCCCCTACATCCCCCCCCCCACATACACACATATCCACCCTCCCCACACACAAACACCCCCACACCCCTCTCCCCACCACACATACACACACCCCCCACCTCCACACACACACACCCCTCCCCCCACACACACACACATTCCCCCTACCTCCCCCCCACATACACACATATCCACCCTCCCCACACACAAACACCCCCACACCCCTCCCCCCACCACACATACACATCCCCCACCTCCACACATACACACACACACATCCCCCCCCCCTCTCCATACGCACAACACAACCCCCTCCCCCCCCCCCCCCCCCACACACACATCCTTGTGAGCGGAATATCTTGAAAAATAAGCAAAGTACCAACTTCTAATCTGGTGTGTGGGTGTATCTAAGCATAAGGAAGAACGCTATTGAAAATTGGGTCGCCACGTCAAAATCAAAGATGGCCGCCACCATGTACGTCTGAACCTCGTGAGCGAAATATCATATCATGGAAAACCCTTCGAAAAAAAAAAAAAGAAGACTTTTCCACTTTTGGGTCTCCGTCCGAAGCCACGCTCCTGCCTTTACAGCCCGGAGGTTCCACCGTAGGGCGTAAAGGCAGGCACAGGGAAAAGCAAAGGCACACGTGTTTTTGGTGGGGTAATATCCCCCCCCCCCCCACCCACACCCCCCACCTCCATAAGCACACCACAACCTCCCCCCCCCCCCCCCCCCACACACACACACACACACACACACACACACACACACATCCATCCCCCACACCCCCCCCCCTCCACACACACACACACACACATTCGCCCCCCCTTCCATACGCACACCACAACCGCCCCCCCCCCCACACACACATACACACACATCCATTCCCCCCCACACACATACACACACATCCATTCCCCCCCACACACACACACATCCATTCCCCCCCACACACACACACACTCAGCATTAAAACACAACAGTTTCCTCTTCTTTCTTATGACTATGAGGGTATAATGAGCCTTCGTTTACATGGTTATGATCACAGCATTAAATAATCATCTCGAGCCGATGACGAGTAAAGCTCGATCCGCCATTACCACGTTATCATACAATCACAATATTTACGTTTCAGCAGACGATCCTTGCTGCAGGCCACGATCTACTTTTGATGGAAAATCACCACAGGCAGAATGAAACAGCTCGAATATTAACGTCGATCAGCAGACAAACGCCAAAGAGAAGTTCAGGAGCGATGGGTCGCGGTATATACCGTAATGCTGTTGGAAAAGTGGGCGTGGTTTCCTAGGGGAAGATCGAGATTAAATCGACCGTCGTTGGTTAACCAGAAAAATATTTCCAACAGTTGAAATAATTATTGTTTCCAACAGTATCCAACGAATACAATTCGAATTCGAATAAAATCTCAACTGAAAAAAAAAAACCGTTTATTCGTTCTTGGCGCGAAAAAATATATTGCAACAGGTTGCATCATCCAAAATCCACGTTGATGACGCGGTTCTGTAATTTTCCACGCCGACGCCGACGTTTACACGTCACGTGACGTCTTGGAGGTCATGTCTATTTAAGGCTCTCGATTTGCTTGTTCTGTTCCAGTACGTTTGTGATTTCCAGACTTGTTGCAGTACGTTTGTGATCTCCACACTTGTTCCAGTACGTTGTGATCTCGACACGCTTCCGAGGTTACGTACGTTTTCTCATCTTTACCGGTGTGGGTACCTATAACTGTGTCTTTCATAAATAAGAATTTTCCGAATTTTCCGGTTTCACTTTCAGCCATTTTATACAAATGTATCATTAAATATAATATGATTTGGCATGTTCTTCGACTCAAACACGACACTGCATTTACCTATCCGCTATTGTGGATAGGTAAATGCAGTCCGGAAATGTCCGGAAGCGTACATAGCGAGGCGTACATAGCGGCGGCGGAGCGTACATAACGCGTTTTTTTTTTTTTTACAACATGTGTCTTGCTTTACAAGTAAGCAATTACATTACAATACAGTTATCAGTAATACAGTAATTGTGTTTTAAGCTTTGGTTTCGTTATTGCGTTGACGATCGAAGTTGGTTATTGCTTTTTTCCCCCCTGACGATGGACATTATCGGAGAGCAGGTTCATAGAATATTTGTATTCTCGGTGCCATCACATCTCGGATCTTTGTCATCAGGAAGTCGGAGTAAAGGAAGCATTTTTGTGAAGGTGAGATATATCTCAAAGCGTTTTATACTTATAGTCACTTGATATCGTCAATTTTATAGCCACTTTACATATAACAATCAGACTTTCATTTCATTTGGCCTGTAATTTTAAAGGAACACAATGCTCAGAAATTAATGAAAATGAGAATGTTTAGCTGAAAACGTCACTATAATTACAAGGAACAGTCGAATGAGAATAGTGTGTGTGTGTGTGTGTGTGTGTGTGTGTGTGTGTGTGTGTGTGTGTGTGTGTGTGTGTGTGTGTGTGTGTGTGTGTGTGTGTGTGTGTGTGTGTGTGTGTGTGTGTGTGTGTGTGTGTGTGTGTGTGTAACATGTCGGTGGTCCATGGGAATACCATAATTATGCGTGTTGTGTTTTTTGGTGTGTGTCTGTGAATAAGAGACAGAATTGTGAGGAACAGAAATGAAAAAACGAGGTGTGTGTGTGTGTGTTTGGTTGTTTGTTTGGTTGCTCGGTTGGTCCATGAGAATACCATAATTTTGTGTGTGTTTGTGTTTGTGTGCGTGTGTATAGGAAATGTTTGGTTGTTTGGTTGGTCCTCTAATCTGCTGATAAAGAATATCAAAGTTGTATAAAAAAAAATTGTGTTGTGGATCTAAATGAAAATTGGATGCAACATAAAGATTGAATGTAATTCGCATGTCAATATAAATATAATCAACAATGCTGGAGCTGTATTAAATTATATCATTTTGTGTGCTCAATAAATAGGCACTACAATTACAATTACAATACATTGTGTGAATTACAAATGTACACATGGTGTCCTTTCAACGTCATAATGTAAATATTATTTTCCCTTCCATGTAATATGTAATATGTAACATGCAACATGTGACTCTGACTGTGTACGTGTACGCTGTCCTTTGTTCTTTTGTTCCGTATGTCATTTGTAATGACTGTGCAAATTGACCTAATAATTAATGAATGATTTTACAGATGTCACACATCCTAATGAAATACTTGAAAGACAACGACTTGGAGATGGCTGTGCAGCGTGCCATGCGTCCAGGCACCAGCATGATTTCGTTCACCCGATTGCGGAACGTTAAGTGTCAAAATTTGACATATATGATGGCCCAGGTAGGTGAAGTGAAGTGAAGTGAGGTGAAGTGAAGTGTACTATTTACACTACATAATTATACACTTACTTTTCCGTTTTTTATTTCAAACGGGATTACAATTAACAGTGCCATATTAGTTGGCATGTCAACATTATATAGTAAGTGATAAATAATGCATTATTTGACGTCGTCGTCACGCCATTTGTCATTGCAATTGCAAAGCAAACGGTTTTGCTGTTTTTTTTCCAACTTTCAAGGAAATCAATAATTATTATGCATTTTTGAAAGCTACGTTCATTAGTAATGAAGTTTTAATGTTCACAACAAATTAACACCTCATGTATGATTCTATATCTATCTATCCAAATAATATAATATAATATATAATGTTGATCAACTCACTAACGAACTAACTAATTATATTTATCCAATGTTTATGACTTGCAGCTTCTTCACATCAAGGTTGGCTCACCAACCAGAATGCCGACATCTACTGTCGGCAAAATCAGAAAAGTGGAGATGCTATTCATGCATCTGATACTACTCAGGTGTGTATCATTTGTTTGTGTATGTATGGTGTTTAACAAATATGTAGAGTGTGTGTTGTGTATTTTACAGAATGTTTACATAAATGGTGTTGTAACCTATTGTATTGTATTGCTTGCACCTTGTCATGTCTGTGATCTTTAGGAAATGAAAACTTACATTGATTGATTGATTGATTTGACATCGTTTCATGTGAAACGTATGTGCTGTGCTGTGCTGTGCACATTGGTAGCAATTTTCTGTAGCTCAGCCTGTCGTAAAGCCGACTATACATTCGCATTTTCATTGTTGTTGCAGAGAAATCCGTGACGGCACTCTGTTTTACATCAAGTGTAAAACGGCCAAGGACAGCAATAAGCTTTTCCTGAAGCAAAACCAACGATGGATCGGGACATTTGTCCTGGTGAATGAACCTGTTTACTTTGACACGGAGTTGTTCGGCATTCCATTGGTAGAAACGGATTGTCCATTTCTCCCCATCACACCCGATTGGCAAGGCATAGAAATTGTTACCCATTCTGCGGCTCGTGTCGTGGATGGCAAAATGAGTGCGCTGTACTCAGTTGTCGATGACATGATGCTGGGTCATGAAAGCATCGAGTTCGGATGTGGCAATGCAGCATGTGATGGTGTCCATTCCAACACAAAACCTTGCTTTTCGCTGGATGGAGGAATGTCGACTGCTATGTCTGTTTTTAGTTGCAGGATCTCGTCTCGGGAGATGAACATAGTCGCCGTGAAGTATTCATCGCGAGATCTGGGGACTTACTTTTTGCACCCAGCTTACCTCATGGTAAGACTTTGTTTACATCAACGTTCAACAACATTGGCCCTTTAGAATTTATTTTTTCTTTCATGTCAGTGTAATATTGTAATTGAAATTATGATTGTAATGAGGGGCCAGCAACATGTGCAGTAAGTAATGCAATGTAATGTAATAGTTGTGTAAGTAAACTCACTAAAGTTTAACACTACACTACACTACACTACTACTGTGATATGGTCCTTGATATTGATAAAGACGACAATGAAAGTAGTGATCGTTGCGACACGCAACATGCATGTCAAACAAATCGTGTTCTCCTTTTGCAGAGTGGAGAAAATGTGACAGTCTGGGACGAAGACGACATTCGCAAACACGTGCGTTTAGTCCTGCATCATTATGCAAGTGCTGGCATAAAATGGATTATTGCTGGCTGGAGCAAACCTTCCCAAAAAAGTGAACAGACGGTTGCGGTTTCCAGACTTTTCCACTTGTCCCTGGTCAAGCCGGAGCGTCGATTGGCCGACGCGCCGATAATGCTTCCCCCCAAAAAGGCCTTGCCAAATCCTACAGTTGATGCAATCGATGACACAGAGGACCCTTGTCAAAGTCAAGAAGACATCGGGGAATCGATCCATGTTGTGCCACCTGCTCTTGTTGGACGAGGTGACAACGTCATTTTGGAGCCATCCCAATCACCTTGATTTCCCCCCCCCCCCCCCCCCCAAGGCCAACCACGACAACGAGGTACGTGCACATCCATGACCCATGCATGCCTGACAACAGAGCAACCTATTTTTTGCTGTGAATGTGAATAAACACACAATGTAATGTCGCACACAACACAACACAACCCCTTTTTCAAGAAAGAAAGAGCAGCTTGGTAAATTTTGTTTTTGTTCACTTAACTTGAATTACACGATCGTCACTACAAGTAAGTGTAGTTTAGTTTTCAGGATTTCATGGTTTTTGTACTCCAGGATTTGTCAAACACAACAATGTCATACGTCATACGTCATATGTCATACAAAACTTTTGTATACTTCACTGATTTTTCTGGTACTACAAACATTTTTTTTGCAGCCTTTGCAAATGCATGGGCAACATGTGAAGTTGAGGTTGCCGTCCAAGTGGAGCAAGCGTGTGGATCATTGAAGACATTTCTGGTTTTTCTTTCCCATTGAAAAGAATGTCAATTGAAAGACATTTCCTTTATTGCAATTTCGCAAGTTTTTCCTTAATAAATATACACATTTTGTTACATATACCTTTCCATGCATACGTACATGGTGTTCGTTTGTTTTTTGCCTGTATACATGCATACGTACATGATGTTGTTTTTTTGTTTAATAAACACGTTTTGGTCCATTTGGAGTTTGCTTGTCTATGGCCGTTGACATAGATATGTATATTTTAAACATTGCTTTAATCACAATAATATTATTTTGTGCCATCACAATAATATTAATTTGCACAATCATAATAATTAGCGATGCATGTTGTGCCACCTGTTGTTGTTGGACGAGGTGACAACGTCATTTTGGAGCCATCCCAATCACCTTGATTTCCCCCCCCCCCCCCCCCCCCCAAGGACAACCATGACAACGAGGTACGTGCACATCCATGACCCATGCATGCTTGACAACAGAGCAACCCATTTTTTGCTGTGAATGTGAATAAACACACAATGTAATGTGACTTGACCTGATGTGTCGTGTCGCACACAACACAACACAACCCCTTTTTCAAGAAAGAAAGAGGAGCTTGGTAAATTCTGTTTTTGTTCATTTAACTTGAATTACACGATCGTCACTACAAGTAAGTGCAGTTTAGTTTTCAGGATTTCATGGTTTTTGTATTCCAGGATTTGTCAAACACAACAACGTCATACGTCATATGTCATACAAAACTATGCCACCCCACTCCATGCATCATGTTATTTGCAATTTTTGCCTAGTGTGCCAACTACACCAGACAAACCTTAGGCATTATCAGAATACACCCCTCTTTATCCTTTAGTTCAGTGGGGATACTTTTTTTTAAAAGAACAAAACAGCATTTCGGGTAACTAAATATAACTACTTTTTAAACGACTACTATCATTGATGGTCGAAACGAATGTTTTTGAGATTCCAAGTTTAAAAAAAAGAAATGTTTTTCAGCGACGCGTCCATACGTACGCGACGGAAGCACATCGATTTTTGTGATCCCGCACGAAAACCAGCACGTACGTCATGCCATAAATAACGTATAACGAGGAAGGGACCAACACACACCGTGCCACACCACGTAACACCGGCAGGGGCATTTTATTGTTTATCGCATCGTACGCCGCATCCATAAATACCTACCCGTCGCAAGTTCGTTTTGTGGAATGGAAGCACGTATACGCACACGTAACGACGTTCCATCCACGGTCTATCGCACGATACCACACCGTATACCATAGGTCTTTTTAAAAGCACTTTAGCCTTTCGTGTGGAGTGGATAATATATATTTTTTAAATAACAAAACAGCATTTCGGGTTCACTAAATCTAACTACGTTTTTTAACGTTTCCATTTTCAGCACACACACAGCACAAGCACAAGCCAAGCACAATCGTCTTTAGCGTCCCTCAAAAGGACCTTGCCATGCGTTCGATTTTTTGTGACGCGCGTCGGTGCGGTGGGCACCCACCCTGTTTTCCACACACGGGCACACGTGGGCACGCGTCGAGTGTCTTTTGTGACACCCACCCCCGGGGCCTGTCGCCCCCATTAGGACTCCCCCCAGGAGTGATTTCAGGCCCTTTCCTGGGCCCACACACACACACATTTCATCCACATGTCAATGTTGTCGTGTCTTCTGGATATTCATCCCGAACAGGAACGTCGTCCATGTGTAACATGTGTTGTTGAAGATTCAACATCCACGGAAGGTGTTACCATCGTTTGTTACTGTGCATACACAACAAGCTACGTCTTACCTGTCTCGACCAGATCAGATCACATACCTCCAGGCTCCACTAGGTAGAATAGTTTACGTTTAATATATTGCTGCGGTTTTGATTCGCAACAATATATTGTTGCGGATTTGAGAATCCTTTGTTTGTAAATATCACCCTGTGTAAATGTAATGATTCTTGTAAATACCTCCGTTAAATGTAAAGGTCAAAGGTCGTCCCCTTAGTTAATCCATCGCATGCACGAAGAAAATCATATACCCTTCTAAATAGTTATTTCCTTATTATGTGTATTAGCTTAAGGCTCTGTTTCCCATTAATTGACACTGCATTGCACCGAATCGAATAAGATAGATCCCCTTGTCAAATTCCCCCAAAACCTCCATTTCCAACTGCGTCATTGCCATTCGCATTGCCAACTACATTGCCGCCATTACGGCGAGTTCATCTCGGAGAAGAAAGGCGTGTCTCCACCTCGTCATGAGAAGGAGGAGTGAGCCAGCCCCCGATCAACCAACCAAGGATGAGGGGTTTGGCCTGAGAGGGTGGAGAGAGAGCGTTCGAGGAGGTTCGCGAAAGTTCCATGGGCGTGGTTATATAACCCGTCGCCCGGAGACTCCCACGGCAGTCCATCGGAGCAGTCCATCGGAGCAGTCCATCGGAGCAGTCCACCGGAGCAGTCCACCGGAGCCCAGTTGAGAGAGTTCAGTTGAGGAGGAGAGAGTGAGTTCTGGAGAGGAAAGCGAATGAGAATCGGCACGCCCTGCTCGCGATACCAACCAGCACTCTGAAGAACAACCAGTGCGGGCACGCGAACCTCAACGTGCCGCGGTCTTCGGATCTCCCTGTCGCCCGTTCTGCGAACCAGAGTGCGAGGAGTCGGAGCGGTCACCTCTAGCCCTGCCGTTTGCACGGACCTGAACCTTCTCATCCCTCCACCCATTCCTGCCATTCCATCCTTTTGTATACGTGAGTTTGTTTTGTGTGTCTTGTCCCTGGGGTATAAGTAAGCCTGAATAGATAAGTAGAATTGCACTGTGTCTTCTCCTTCTGTCATTATTTTCGTTTCTTTCCTCCTCCTTGGTTTCTTTGGTCTTGTACAATCGTTGGTAATAAATTCCTGTTCTTCCTTACTCTGCCTTCTTTCCTTCACATCCGATCGTCTTTGTGATTTCCCCATTGAATACCTGTGGCACGATTTGGCCAACGTTTAGGATCGGGTTTAGTATTGCTAATGGTTCGAGCCGCGGGCTGCTAATCCGCTCGGCAAAATAACATCTTGTCCGCGGTCTCGAACGAGGTTGCTCACCTGCCTCGTGGAGGGAGCTGGGCAGCTTCAGGACTCACGTCGGTCAGTCGCGGACAAGGGGATTAATCCCCCCTTGGTAAGGGGAAAAGGGGCCGATGGTGAGATCTGCAACAATTGGTGTCAGGAGCGAGATTCGGACCTGAAGTGCGCTTAGCGCACTCAAAATTACGAGTGGTCGAAATTTTATTTTAACATCCTAAATTTAAATCGTGCCATGGATAATCAAGGCGATCGGGTGCCGGTGGGGGAGATAGAAGGGGTAGAAGCGACCCAGGACCCCAGGGAAATGTATATGGGGGAGAGAGAGGAGGAGAGCAATGAGGATGTGGTTGCGGGGGTATCAGGTGCACAAGATGGCGCCCTCGCGCATGTGGTTGCAGAGGCACAAAATGGCGGCGCTGCGGCAGCCGAGCCCGCGGCGCCGGTGAATTTGGACCTCGTTATGATGCAAATGGAGGCCCTTATGGCCAAGATGAGAGAGCAATTCAAACATGACTTGGGAAACCAAATTAAAGATATGGGAAATAATTGGAAAACCAAATTCGGGGGGTTGAGTAAGGAGGTGGAAAAGATGGATGCAAGGCCAATGAGGGAAGAAGTAAGGGCCAACACCAATAACTTGGGAAGCAAATTGGAGGGACTCGGGAGCAAATTGGAGGGACTCGGAAGCAAATTTGAGAGATTCGGAAGCAGATTAGGGGACAAACACGGGGGGTCATAATTGGCCAAGCCAAATAAATTAATGAGGGGTTGGCGAGGGGGCAAGCCGCATATGAGGTGAGGGAAGCCGAGAGGGAGGTTGACAGCAGGTTGAGTGGGAGGGGCACACAGGTGCACGACGAGGTAACGCGACTCGAGGAGCGCAGGTTGAGCGAGTCGGAGCAAGGCACAGGTAACTGGACTGGGGTAGACATCGCGACCCGGGGTATGGAAAAGCCGGCGACCGCTGAGGTAGAGGGAATTTTATTAAAGCCAACGGTCGTCGAGGTGAACAAAGAAATAATGGGTATAGTTGAAACTGAAAAGACGACGGAGGTAGCCCGGGAATTGCAGGGAGAAATGGAGACTGTACAAAGTCCATGTTCACATCACGATGCTTTGCTTAACCCAAATGAAAGTTTGCAGGTGTTGTAGCGAAGAAGAAGAAGCGCCCAGGTGAGTCGTGCTGTATATTGTGCGGGGAGATTTTGCAGGAGGATGTTTGGCGCAGAAAGAATTTCCGTGCGCTTGGGATCGAGAAAGCATCCGGGCGTTGGTGAAGGGTCCCCTGTGAGTGGTGTGAGTGGAAATGGCGCGCTTGTGGAAAAAAAGTGTGCATCGGGGAATGAGCGTGTTACAAAGCGCGTGTGTGAAATCGAGTGCGAGCGAGAATGCACGTCGGAGTGTACGGAGAGTGAGTTGGTGGTGGCGCAGGTGCGAGAGGGCACATCGGAGCGCGAGTATGAAACCGAGTGCGAGCGAGAATGCACGTCGGAGTGTACGGAGTGTGACACGGAGAGTGAGTTGGTGGTGGCGCAGGTGTGAGAGGGCACATCGGAGCACGAGTGTGAAACCGAGTGCTAGCGAGAATGCACGTCGGAGTGTACGGAGTGTGATACGGAGAGTGAGTTGGTGGTGGCGCAGGTGCGAGAGGGCACATCGGAGCGCGAGTGTGAAACCGAGTGCGAGCGAGAATGCACGTCGGAGTGTACGGAGTATGACACAGAGGGTGAGAGTGACCCGGAGAGTAAGGTGGTGGTGGAACGTGTGCGAGAATGCACACCTGGAATGGTCGAGAGTGTGCGAGAAAGCACACCTGTGTTGGTTGTGGTGCGGGTGTGGGAGAGCCCATTGAAGCGCGTGAGTGGGTGGATGCGAGAGTGCACGCCCATGGTGAGTGTTACGGAGCACGTAACGGAGGAGAGGTGTGGAACGAAGTGTGCGAACGATGAGTGTGTGCAAGAGTGTGCGCGAGAGGTGTGGTGTGTAACAGGGAGTGCGGTGGTGGAATGGACGGAGTGTGTGGGATGCACTGGAGGCGCCGAGACGCCGGGTTTGGTGAGTGTGAAAAGGGTCGCGTATGCGTGTGAGCATGCGAGTAAGGCATCGACGTTAAACGGGGCAGCGTTTAGGGCAACGGTTAGCCGACGCGAGCACTCAGGGCGCGGTGTGCTTTGTTGGATGCGAGGCCCGGTGCGGATCGGTGCTGCGTCGCTTCTCTTCGAAGCATCGTTGCCGATTCGGGCCTGGCCCCACCCCGCAGGGTCGAGTCCAGGCCTTGTCGGGCAAGGTGACCGGTCCGGTTCAAGGGCAGGTAGGAGGGATCGGAACGGTGCCCCCTTGTGGTTGCGGCGTTCCGGCCGGGCGAGCCTCGGTCGTCGGGCCGGAGACCGCAAAGTTCCGCGCCGCGATGGGCCGTGGAATCTCGGGCCAAGCAAACCGCCTCCCTTGAACCGAATGCCGGACGGACTCAACCTGCAGGCGACCAAACCACCCGAATTCATTGCTCGGCTTTGCGAAGCCGAGTTTTAATGATGTCATGACGCACCGAGGCTCAGATATAGCGGACTGTGATGGTAATAGTTTTGGATCCGAAATTTAGAATACTGAATTTGTGATTGGCAAAATTTGATTGGCAAATGATTGGTAAACTGATTGGCAGGGATTGGCAAATTTTGATTTGCAGGAATTTGATGGCAAAATTGATAGTGGGACATGTCCGATGTGGTGGGATGGCAAATCCACCATCCCTCACAAAACGGGGCACATGAGCTATAGTTTTATGGGGTTTATGGCAGTGAAAACTAGCCCGGGAGGGTTAGGATAAAATGATAGGGATCTAGAGAAGATTGACCATAGGTAACTGGAGATTTAAGTAGCGACATTGTACAGGTAGTGGGGACGTAGGTAGGTAAGAATGGATGATAACGACGTGGTATGTGCTTCGTTTAAAGGGAAGACGGGGAGCAACAAGTTAGAAGGAAACCAGGTAGATCAGATGATGCCGTGTGTTTGAGAATCGAAAGTGTATGGAGCAGTGTATGAGGAACAATTGTGGTTGTGCATTGTATTGAATGATTGAAGAAGCCTGGGAGGAAGGAGGGTGCAGGTGGCACCAGGTGTGATTGCACAGGTGTGCAAATGAACAGGTGTATGGAATATATGGAGTATGGAATGGATTGTGTGGAGTGAGTATGGTGGAAACTGTGGAGTGGAGTGGATGGTGCGAAGGTGTGTATGGGGAGGATGGACCCCATCACGAATACCCGGGGAGGGTAGTTTAAGAGTTAGGTAGAGGGAGTAGGTAAATTGTGGTTGGATATTGGCATCTGTGGTGCGTGGTGTAAGAATGGTGTTTGGATGGGTGCATTAGTGTCATGGAAATGGCTGGGCGTGTGGCCTGTTAGTGTGTGTAGTTAAATGGGCACTCCGCCACTGTTAGGATGTCGGCCAGGTGAGGCCGCAGGTGGGCTCTGGGAGCCAGTAGAGTTGTTCAGTGGGGCCCAAGGATCCAGAGGACGGACCCGGGTAGCCCAGTGCCAGAGAGGGCACCGAGTGGGGTAAGCGCCAAGGAGGGCCTTCCCCAGGTAGATAGGTTAGGGTAAGGAGCAGGTAAGCTCGGAGGCAACTGCAGTGGTGGAGGTGTGCAGGTGGGTAGACCTGCTGGGAGAGCCACACGACCCAGTCCTGAAATTGTGCAAAGGCACAGGGAGTTGAATCGGGGGAGTGAGACCCCAAATTGATGAAGCACCACAGTTTGGTCAATGGGAATTTGGTTCTTAAAACCGCATAGAGTAAGATGGCCAATGGATTGGCAGGGAAAGACCCCGGGTAGTGTAAAGTGTGTTAATGTCATTTAGAGGATAGTTAGGATTGAAATCTCCTCGCACCATCTACATCCACTCACCTGAGGTGACAGAACTCCACACCAGGCCATGTTTTTATTATTTACTGTGCAAATATTTGGATTGTGAGACGCATCATGACGTGGGTGTGACATTGTGCTGATGTTCCATCTCTCCCTCCTTATGAGGATTGATGATGAATTGGTGATGGCAAATTTTGGATTAATGGGATTGTGACGAATTTGGTATAGGGGAAATATGGGGAGGACGAGACGTAGTGACGGATTTGTAAATGTGTAAATTGTTGTAAATATGGGTAAGGGCAAGGGTGGAGTAGGTGACAGGGGGGGGGGGGGGGTGGCGTACGGTAGGGACGAGCTTTCTCACTTCGCTCTCCGTGCGCACCTCACCTTGCATTGCCTTGTTTGATGTGTACCCTTGCACCCTGACCCATGACTCACCTGTCTTCTCTGTCTTCCTTCCCAGACCCATGGATCGTGCTCTCTGGGCACTGAGGGGAGCGTGCGGGGGGGGGGGGGGGGGGGGGGGGGCGTCGGTGTGCCCGAATCCTCGCAACCAGCTGCCTGTATCGATACACCACTTTATGGACCACATGTCTGTGGCCAGGCACCACTCATGGACCCCACGGGTTGGGGCATGGCCTCTCTGCTTGGACCAGCCATGATGGCCCAAGATCTTGCTTGCGGACCCGGGGAGGTGGCACCAAGCCCACAGGTGAACCACCCATAGTCGGCCCCTGTGGGCCATAAATAAAAACAGTGGACACGGTTGTGCTTTTGTTTTATATCCACCAAATAGGCCGCAACCAAGAAGAACATGAAGTTGACAACATCTGGAAGAACAACGGCCAGCAGAGGGAGCCGAAGAGGAAGACTACCAACAGGGTTTTGTTTTTTTATTTGAACTGTGGTGACTGTGCACTGACTGGTGCTTTCTGGTGCTTTGGTGCTCTTTATTGGTGCTGGTGCGTCGATGCAGTGCATGCTGTCTTCCCCCCCCCCTCCCCCCCAAAAAGAAAAATCGCAGGTCCTGGGTTGCAGTGTAAATACAATCAACGTCACTTGTAAATAATGCTCCCCACTGTACATGTTTAGTTTGAGAACCATTCCGCAATTCGGTTATCCTGTGGGCGTGAATCTGTTAGGTAGGGTGCAATGCAGCAGAGGGACATACTTATTTGTGTTTTAAAACTGTCGCATTCAGGGTCAGGTTAATTGTAGAGGGAACTACACCTACGTTTCACACTAAGTAAAGTTTTATAGGCCTGGGATGTGCCTGGAGGATGAGGGTGCAGTGTTGCGGATTTGAGAATCCTTTGTTTGTAAATATCACCCTGTGTAAATGTGATGATTCTTGTAAATACCTCCGTTAAATGTAAAGGTCAAAGGTCGTCCCCTTAGTTAAACCATCGCATGCACGTAGAAAATCATATACCCTTCTAAATAGTTATTTCCTTATTATGTGTACTAGCTTAAGGCTCTGTTTCCCATTAATTGACACTGCATTGCACCGAATCGAATAAGATAGATCCCCTTGTCAAATTCCCCCAAAACCTCCATTTCCAACTGCGTCATTGCCATTCGTATTGCCAACTACATTTGCCGCCATTACGGCGAGGTCATCTCAGAGAAGAAAGGCGTGTCTCCACCTTGTCATGAGAAGGAGGAGTGAGCCAGCCCCAGATCAACCAACCAAGGATGAGGGGTTTGGCCTGAGAGGGCGGAGAGAGAGCGTTTGAGGAGGTTCACGAAAGTTCCATGGGCGTGGTTATATAACCCGTCGCCCGGAGCCTCCCACGGCAGTCCATCGGAGCAGTCCATCAGAGCAGTCCACCGGAGCCCAGTTGAGAGAGTTCAGTTGAGGAGGAGAGAGTGAGTTCTGGAGAGGAAAGCCAATGAGAATCGGCACGCCCTGCTCGCGATACCAACCAGCACTCTGAAGAACAACCAGTGCGGGCACGCGAACCTCGACGTGCCGCGGTCTTCGGATCTCCCTGTCGCCCGTTCTGTGAACCAGAGTGCGAGGAGTCGGAGCTGTCACCTCCAGCCCTGCCGTTTGCACGGACCTGAACCTTCTCATCCCTCCACCCAATTCCTGCCATTCCATCCTTTTGTGTACGTGAGTTTGTTTTGTGTGTCTTGTCCCTGGGGTATAAGTAAGCCTGTATAGATAAGTAGAATTGCACTGTGTCTTCTCCTTCTGTCATTATTTTCTTTTCTTTCCTCCTCCTTGGTTTCTTTGGTCTTGTACAATAGTTGGTAATAAATTCCTGTTCTTCCTTACTCTGCCTTCTTTCCTTCACATCCGATCGTCTTTGTGAATTCCCCATTGAATACCTGTGGCACGATTTGGCCAACGTTTAGGATCGGGTTTAGTATTGCTAATGGTTCGAGCCGCGGGCTGCTAATCCGCTCGGCAAAATAACATCTTGTCCGTGGTCTCGAATGAGGTTGCTCACCTGCCTCGTGGAGGGAGCTGGGCAGCTTCAGGACTCACGTCGGTCAGTCGCGGACAAGGGGATTAATCCCCCCTTGGTAAGGGGAAAAGGGGCCGACGGTGAGATCTGCAACAATATATACTGACACACTTTGAAAACGCAAAACGGACTTTGGATGCAATAATATGACAAACAACCAGTGGAACTGAAAGGTGTTTACTATGGAAGGAAAACAGGTTAATCAGTCGACAAACCACAAAAGAATATTGTTCTGACAGCAATCCCATAAGATGTCACACGTCATCAAACAGTCCCACCCTCCACCTCAAAGTCAGTATCTGTTGTCCCCACCATTTGCACGTGCACAAGTCTGATAGTGGCATCAGGGATGTTCCTCCACTCATTCTGTAATACCTGACCCAACGCAGCAACGTTGTGTGGTGGTGGCTGACGTCGGCGTACACGTCGCCCTAACTCATCCCAAAGGCGCTCGATAGGGTTTAAGTCTGGGGACAAAGCTGGCCAATTGTTAGGGTTAGGGTTGTTAGGGTTAGGGTTGTTAGGGTTAGGGTTAGTTGTTAGGGTTGTTAGGGTTAGAGTTAGGGTTGTTTGGGTTGTTAGGGTTAGGGTTAGGGTTAGGGTTAGGGTTAGGGTTAGGGTTAGTTGTTAGGGTTAGGGTTAGCGTTAGGGTTATACAAAGTTGCGTTTTCAAAGTGTGTCAGTTGTTAGGGTTAGGGTTAGGGTTAGGTTTCGGGTTAGGGTTATACAAAGTTGCGTTTTCAAAGTGTGTCAGGTTGCGTTTTCAAAGTGTGTCAGTTTATATATATCAGTTTTAGTGCTATCTCTCAATGCTTTTTCTTTCGTCTGCAACCTTTGGCTGCTGGTTGCATCATTTTCTGGAAGTGCAGCTGTGCCACTGATACAGTGCCCCCGTTACCAGTGGGCTGGTACTCATTCTGCCGACCTCTGAAGGATGACAGTATGAGTCAACCCACCTGGTGTTGTTTACCGACAGGACAGGTGAACAGGGCTCAAACTCAGGACCCTAAGAGCTCATGCCAGCCACCTTCACCTCAAGGGTGAAGAATCACTTTATAAATTCGAGTGGCCGGATCCAGATCGTCACCAAATTCTAATCATGTTGTTCGCTTTCAGTGGCAGAGCAAAACTATGCTCAGGTATAAAAGGAAGTGCTTGGTGTGGTTTTTACGGTAAAAGGGTTCCACCACGATGTATATGGGTATAAGACAGAGGTGCAAACAGACCACAAGCCATTAGTGGCCATCGTTAGAAAACCGCTTCACTGAGCATCACCAAACTACAAATTATATTGCTTCATCTTCTTCATTATGACTGGGAACTCATGTATGTGGCAAGCCAATGGATATTCCTGACACTCTCTCGAGCTTTTGCGGGTGCTGTGCCAGCTGCCAGGGTTTTATTTGAAGACATCCAGATGATGGTACACCACTTGAAACCCCAGTTGCCAGTAAGCCAACACAAACTGGAAACCCCTACGCAGACTAGAGACCCCAACGCAGACATGAGACCCCTATGCAGACTGGAGACCCCTACACAGACTAGATACCCCTATGCAGACTTGAGAACCCCACGCAGACTGGAGACCCCTACGCAGACTAGAGACCCCAACACAGACGAGAGAACCCTACGCAGACTAGAGACCCCAACACAGACTAGAGAACCTTATGCAGACTAGAGACCCCAACACAGACTAGAGAACCCTACGCAGACTAGAGAACCCTATGCAGACTGGAGACCCCTACGCAGACTAGAGACCCCAACGCAGACTGGAGAACCCTAAGCAGACTGGAGACCTCTACGCAGACTGGAGACCCCTACGCAGACTGGAGACCCCTATGCAGACTGGAGACCCCTACACTGACTAGAGACCCCTATGCAAACTAGAGACCCCAACGCAGACTAGAGACCCCAATGCAGACTAGAGAACCCTCCGCAGACTGGAGACCCCAATGCAGACTAGAGAACCCTACACAGACTACAGGCCCCTACACAGACTACAGACCCCTATGCAGACTAGAGACCCATACGCAGACGGGAGACCCCTATGCAGACTAGAGACCCCCTACACAGACTAGAGAACCCTATGCAGACTAGAGACCCCTTCGCAGACTAGAGACCCCTACGCAGACTAGAGACCCCTACGCAGACTAGATACCCCTATGCAGACTTGAGAACCCCACGCAGACTAGAGACCCCAACACAGACGAGAGAACCCTACGCAGACTAGAGACCCAAACACAGACTAGAGAACCTTATGCAGACTAGGGACCCCAACACAGACTAGAGACCCCTGCGTTCTTCAACTTCAGACGATAACGTTCTTTAGCTTTTAGCTGGATTCATTGTAAATGGATGGCCATCCCATAAAGCCAACTTGCTACTCATCACCAGGCCATATTGGGACACCAGACATGAACTGCACCTTACCCAGGGCCTGCTCTTTGCTGGGGACCACATAAAAATCCCAAAAGCACAACGTCGCAGTGTACTCAGTACGATCCATGACGACCATCTTGGACAAGAAAAAAGCAAAGCTCGAGCCCGTCAAGTTGTCTTCTGGCCCGGAATGAGCAGTGACATTGAGAAACTTGTAGTCAAATGTCCACTGTGTGCAAAGTTCAGACCAGCTGACTGTAAAGAACCGCTCATGCCACAGGAAGTTCCACAAGGACCCTGACAGAAAGTCGGAGCTGACCTCTTCCAATATGCAGGGAAACATTTCCTCATAACCATTTGGAACACGTCCTCAACCATTTGGAAAGAGGATGCTAGAATTACCAACATTGAGGCAGTCTTCCCAGAGGGAGACACTGTATCTGGTTTGGACGCTTTTTAGCCCCCGGTTGGACTTAGTCCGAAACGGGGGCTTATGGATTGGGTCTCGTCCGTCCGTGCGTGTGTCTGCAACCACATCTCGGAGATGTATGGACCGATTTTGTTCGTACTTGGCACAAAGACAATGCATATGCACATCAATGCATGTGCACATCAGCCGGTATACATATGCACATCAGTTTGTTTAGCGATGCAACTAAAGACTGGTGGCCATTAAAGTTGCAAAAAACACGATATTGAACACGTCTTCACTCTTCATCCATTTCTCGGATATGCATTTACGAATGTTGTTCAAAGTTGGCACACATATAATGAATGACAGCTTACATATTAACGCCATTTTTTTCCAAATCAGATCGAAGATGGCCAACTGGCTGCCATTTTGTTACTTAAACGTGTCCCCAATTATTTCTCGGACATGCATGCTCCGATTTTGTTCAAACTTGGCACAAAGACAATACAGAAGAGTATACATATGCAGAATATTGTTGCGGATCTCGGTCGTCGGCGCTCCCCTTATCAAGGGGGGGGGGGGGGGGAGGAGGGTTAATCCCCTTGTCTTGGTATCTGGCCGACCCGAGTCCTGGAAGTTATACGCTCCTTCCGGTCGGTATTAGGTAGGGTGATTGGTCAATTTAGTCCCAAATACCTCATTACTAACCCGACCGTAAAGCAGGGAAATAACTCCTGCCCGAATCACGGCTATTGGTGGAAACGCCAAGCGGATAGTGAGCCGCGATCCGGGCCGTTAACAGGGACTAAACCCGATTCTAGCGGTTTCAATCGTGCCACGTTTACCCAATGATAGAAAGGACGGATGCGATCGGATGGAGAGGAAACCAGAGTATAGGAAGAACAAAGATGGGGTTATTCACAAATGTACAGAAAGAAGAGGAAACAAAAGAATGTACAGGATAGGGAGAGGAAGAAGCAGCACACAGGGCAGTCTTAAAACAGTCTTATTCTAATACCCCAGACAAACGTACACACTCACACAGGGATTGTAGCTGGATTGTAGACCAGGTAGAGGGTCCGGCGATGGGGTCCAGGCTCCGGTCCCATGGGCGAAACCCGGCAGGCAGCTCCACGTATGGTTGAACGTGACCGGACAGTTCATATAACGGGGGGAAGCTGGTGTCCTGTGGCGTACGTAATAAATGCACGCTCGTGCCAAACGCACCCTCTCCAATGTTCTCTAATACAAGCGCGCCCTTTTTCAACAAGTCTCTTACAACCAGCGCTCTCTCATCAAAGAGTTTACAACGCGCGCGCCTCCAACGAGTTCCGTACAATCAGCGCTCTCCCATTCAAGTCCGAGTCCCTTGTTATGCCAACCTTCCACTCGAGTGCTTCGCGAGAGTCCTCTCAAAGGGCTTTGCGTTCATGCTTTTTATATCTCTCTGCGCGATCACTCTGCGGGCCAAAAAGCCACGCCTGTCGGTGATGTTACCTCAGCCCTGGTTGGCTGGTGAGGGCTTACCGGCCACGCCTTTGATGACTGGATGACGTGGCCACACCTTCTTCTTGCCGTTCCGCCCACTTTCTCGGGCCTCACCGCGTGTCTTATGGCGGTGTTTGAGGGAGCTTCAGCTCAAGGCAGCGAACGCTGCTAACAAAGGTGCGTAACAAATTGAGAGAGCCATGAGGCACTGACTGTAGGGGCACGTAATGGCGTCGCTTGGAGAGGGAGGTTGTAAAATGAACGAAATGGGATGGGCCTACTTCTTATTTGATTGACGCAACACAGATTCAACTATTGGAAACACGGCCTTATCTAAAACACATACTAATGAGATAACTGAAGTTCTAAGGTGGCCTACGTATTGCTTGTGGACTAACTAGGGGTGCTACCTTTAACCTTTTAATAATGGGATATTTACAAGAGTTTATATACAAGTGTGGGTTCTCAAAACCGCAACAATATTTTGTTTTGTAATGCAAACAAAGATGGCCGACTGGCGGCCTTTAACTTCGTACAGCAAAATTGCGAAGACCACAGGGGCTATGACATTTTATCTCTTTTTCTTCTTGTTTACATTAATGTTTGCAAGGTCATATTTGGGGCTTACCAATGCACAGAGTAAGTTTAACATGATGATATTTACAATTACTCATGTTGGGGAGGAGGAGGTATGGGTGGGAGCACTTTGATCTGTGAGTTATTATAAATATTTTTTAGTTTTGTTCTGGGGGGTGGGGTGGGGTAAAAGTGAAATTATGCTAGATTTTTACATCTATTGGTAAAAGGAGAAATGTGTGTGTGTGTGTGTGTGTGTGTGTGTGTGTGTGTGAGTGTGTGTGTGGATGCGTGTGTTTGCGAGTGTGTGTGTGTGTGTGTATGCGTGTGTGTGGATGTATGTGTGTATGTATATGTGTGTTTGTGTGTATATGTGTGTATGTATGTGTATGCGTGTATATGCATGTGTATGTATGTGTGTGTGTGTGTGTGTGTGTGAGTGTGTGTGTGTGGATGCGTGTGTATGAGTGTGTGTGTGTGTGTGTGTATGAGTGTGTGTGTGTGTGTGTGTGTGTATGCGCGTGTATGTGTGTGTGTGTGTGGATGGATGTGTGTATGTATATGTGTTTGTGTGTATATTTGTGTATGTGTGTATGTGTGTGTATGTATGTGTATGTGTGTATGTGTGTGTATGTATGTGTATGTGTGTATATGCATGTGTATGTAAGTGTGTGTGTGTGTGTGTGTGTGTGTGTGTGTGTGTGTGTGTGCGCGAGTGTGTGGGTGTATGCATGTGTGTGCGAGAGTGTGTGTATGCATGTGTATGTGTGTGTGTGTGTGTGTATGTGTGTGTGTATTCATATGTGTGTATATGTGTGTATGTATGTGTATGCGTGTATATGCATGTGTGTGTGTGTGTGTGTGTGTGTAAGTGTGTGTATATGTGTGTATGTGTGTGTATGCATGTATGTGTGTGTGTGTATGTGGGTGTATATGTGTATATGTGTGTGAATGCATGTGCATGTATGCATGTGTGTATGTATGTATATGTGTGTCTGGGTGTGTATGCATGTATGTGTGTGTATGTATGCATATGTGTGTGCATGCATGCGTGTATGCATGTGTGTATGTATGCATATGTGTGTGCATGCATGCGTGTATGCATGTGTGTATATGTGTATACTAGCTGAGGTACCCGGCTTCGCCCGGGTTGAATAAGAATAATACAAATATATGATGAAAAGAACATGTATATTTTAGAGCAATATCACAGTACATTTCCTACATGACGTTTTTTCAATTTTCAATTTCTCAAAACCTCTGGGTATACAACATTTCTGGTTTTCTTACTTGGTGCCAAGACATAAAGATTGCTTGGTTTTCCAACCCTCGAGCAGCCCACGTACAGCTGGCCATGGGCAAACACTTGTTCTGTGAAGTTCAGGCCGACAACCTTCATTGATTGCCCCTGCGCCAGAAATATGTCTTGAAATATTCCTGAAATAAGTTGTTGACCTTTTGGCCTATGTTAACCTCAAAAATAATTGGTGGTTTAATTCAGTGATCTGATGTGCAAATCCTCTTCAAATTTCAAGTCAATTAGATGAAAATTGACGATTTTAGAAATTTGGCCCATATTGATATTTTCACCTTTAGACCTCAAAAATAATTGGTGGTTGAATTAGGT